>NC_134572.1:35765000-36065000 GCF_050947875.1 Dermacentor variabilis | reverse complement strand
CTTTTCTTCTTTTTATTCCCCTTTCCCTTATCGCCAGTCATCATCATCATCATCATTATCATCATCATGTTTTATGTCCACTGAAGGACGAAGGCCTCACCCTGCGATCTCAAATTACCCCTGTCCTGCGCCAACCGATTCCAACTAGCGCCCGCGAATTTCCTAATTTCACCGCTACAGTCTTCTGTCGTCCTCGATTGCGTTTCCCTTTTCTTGGTACCAATTCTGTAACCCTAATGGTCCAACGCCAGTGCACGGTAGCAAACTGGACGCTCCTCTGGTTTACCTCCCTGCCTTTCTTCTCTTTGCTCTCTCTCAGAAATATCGATCTTTAAAGTTTTCTGAAACAAGCCGCATAACCTTCCCATGATCTTACAACTCTGCGCGAAGTTTTTTTTCACGCGTCGGTTCGCTTTAAAACCACCACGGCGTATCAGCGGGGGACGCCCTTCTGAAATCCTTGCCCGTATCTTTTTTCCGCTGAGAGATCTTGATAAAGTGGCGAGCCGAGCAGATAACGGAAAGCTAGGGTCTCGCCAAACCCTGTGTGACGATCTCTTTTCGTAAGCCGTCAGGGTATACGAGAATGCCGCGTAGGTTGCGATCAATTTGCCCTTCGCAAGTGCCTCAGCGGATGCAGCAACGGTGGGTCGCATCAAAGTTCGATCTCTGGGCAACAAAGGCGTGCCAGAGCAAAGCCGATAGATGGCGAGGATAAGAGGGAGAACCCCGGGCGGTCAAATGAAGACACGCGCCGATGGCTGAGCTGGAGTCAGAGATACGGGATCGGGGAACACAACGGCCTTGATTTAGGAATCTTCCCAAACAGAGTCGCTTCCGAAGGCTCGTTTGGCCGAGGTGACCGGAAGTGAACGAAAATGAGATCGGGAGAAGCCAACGCGGGAACAGGGGGTAGTAAAAGGGTGTACATAGCTTATACTCGCGAACGACAGCGTAACCCACAGCGCAGCATATACACAGCGACGATGGCGCGAAGAAGGCGCGAACTCGAGCAGCAAACGCAATCAGAGGACAATCGAAAGTGGAGCAAGCGTTGCAACTTTTCCGGCGCACGAGTTTGCGCTCGTTTGTCACGCGCTGGCGTCGTCGTGGGAGGACGTGGGTGAAAGAATGAGTCGCTCTCCCTGGGCATATGACGTCATATTTTGGGGGAGTTGGCTCGCTTTCGCATTGACGCGGGCCCCACCCCCTCGTAACTCACATTTTATTGTGAACGTCCCGGGGTGTACGAAGTGGCCCGCTCCCCGATCCTCTTTTGACTACGACGAAAAAGCAGCGGAGATGAAATAAAGTAAAATGAATTGGTCGAAAGCGTGCCAGAAGAGAGGGCCGGGCGTGGAACTCTCGAGTATTTCTAAATCGAGTGAGCCGGGCTGCGTTTAATAAACCGTCATTAAGTGCTCATTAAACTTCGCCAGCTCTCCGGATGCGCTCGCCCTTGAGTGGATTATGCTTAGCGGGGATGAATGACACTCCCTATAAAACGCAGGCAACAGGCGTTCAGTCGCATCAACTATAGCTGATGGCTATCCATTCAGGGCGCAGCGCCCTTGTGCTAGACTTTCAACAGCAAGTGAATCTGCACCCGTTGTAGCTGCTGCACTTTTGTGCTGTTACTGATTCTATATTGTTGTGCAGGAAGCTGAATACAGGGTAGCGATTTTTCTCTGCATAGAGGCGATTTTTCAGTTCAAAACTTTGAAGTTCATTTTGACATGCGGCTAATGATAAAAGAAACGAAAGAAAGGAAATTATGCAGTGCGGGCCGGGCATTCTGAAATTAAATTGATTTAGACGTTTCGTGAACCACCAATATTCATCGTCGGCAACTGCAAAGTTGAAAGTCACTAGGAGCTTGGTTAATTATCAGGTTGTATATAGCAACTAAGAAGGAACATATCAGACGCCAGGGCAAGGGTTGTTAGAACAGTTGATCAACTCTTTTCCAGAATGCGAATCCTATGCTGACAAAAAAAGAAAAAAACAGTGACCGTGCGCATTCGGCTTTGTTTACGGTAGCTGACACGTAAATAGTGTACAACATTAAAGTTAAAAAAAAGCAACAACGTGCATGCTAAAAATCAATAAAATAAACTGTCTATAGCAATCTGCGTTGCATGAGCATGACAGCCATGGTTTCGGAAATTGATGTCCGTGGTGTGCGCACACAGAGTGAAAATAAAGAATGGCTTAATATGCTAATAAGTTGACAAACGTTTCTAAGGAAACAAATTTGTAATTCACGCGCTCGCTAGAAGCCAAGTATAGAGGCTAAACGTTCGTTATTTTTCCTTAGTCGTACTCACTGAGATATGTGGTTTCTGCTCTCCAAAAAATATTTCGTAGTGATCACGCGAGCGAGTCGTACTAGACGCAAGCGGCGCTGGAGACCTGCTATAGCTGAAATAGACAGATGAAAACGGTCGACAGCGCCAAAGAATGACGGCACAGACGAAGGAAGGTGAGTGGCGGTGCTTGCAGGTTCGCGAGCGTTGACGATTATGGAGGCCATGAAAGCGTGGCGTCTGGAAAGGCCGCCGCCTTGCTCCGACGTTACACGCCGGTACGCGTTCAAGCCTGATCGGCATCCATCGCTTCGGCGAAGCGGGCCGCGTTTTCTGGCGGCTGTCATTCCGCTAGGCCTAATCCCTGGGCACGGCCCGGCTACCGCTCAAGCGGTCGCTTTATTCCCGGAGACGTCGGGCTGCGCAGGTCAAAATAACGAAAAATAATAATAATAATAATAATAACGCAGATGAGTGAGAGACCGTGCGTCAGTGTTCGGCTCCGCAGTCGAGAAACAGTCATGCGTGCGAGTGGCTGGCAAGAGGGCGTGAGGCGGGGGGGGGGGGGGGCAGGAAGCGGGGAGATGCCGTTGTTTAGGCGACCGAGGCGGCGTTACCAGGATGCATGGCCCGGGAGAAGGCTGTCGGCTTTTACCGTCTTTTAAAATCTCAATGTGTTATAAATGACGTTTTTCTTTCTTTTCTTTTATTTGCATTTGCGGGGGGCCTGTCAGGTTGCTGTTTCTTTCTTTTTTTTTACTTCCCTTCTCCCTATCTTGAACTTCTTTCTTTATCCCCTCCTTCCTAAACAGTAAGCAGTCGTTGTGCCCCTGCCTGTGGCAGTTGCCAGCAAGATCCCTTTCTATTACCCTCTTTGTTCATTGTACACGTTTCCATTTTGAATAATAATAATAATAATAATAATAATAATAATAATAATAATAATAATAATAATAATAATAATAATAATAATAATAATAATAATAAATGTTTTATATTACTATGAACGAAATATGAATAGAGCGACAAGCGCTTGTGTTCGTTTTTTTTTCGCTCTAGCATAGCATTTTTGCCGCAGCTACCTGCAGATTTTTCGAGGGAGGGGTGGCACGGCACGCTGGGCAGCCGAGAAACAGCAATCGACCCTCTGGGACACTATTGGGCATAGCTTAACGTAATCTTCCTGGCTAAACATTCGTTATTATAACACGCTTCATAGAAAACTTACAGCCGTCGAAACAACAGCAGCAAGAGCGCCGAAAAAGACAAAGAAGGAAAAGGGCAGCGGCGATTTGGCGGTAAATGCGAGAGAAATGCATCAGAATCATGTCGCCCCTTTTTCAGGTCCCTGAACCACGATTTAAACCACGTTCGCCACATTGCAAAGTGTTGTCCAGGAGCTCACTCGGCAGACGTCCTGCCTCTTTCGAGGAGCGAAGTGCATATATATTACGCTCTTCAAAGCTCCCTCATCCCTCCTCTACATCTACCACGTGACCTGCTTCCTAGACTTCTCACACACATTTTTTCCCACTTTGACAGCCCTATTGTTAATGCATTAAAAACTGGTAATGTTCTTGCTTCTAGGATGCCTGACAAGCTGCTCCCAACGTATGACTACTAATCCGTTCGGAGATTGCATTTCGAAAAACCGCAGATATAAATCACGAGTGATTGGTTGGAGGAAACAGAAAGGGCGGCTATATAAAGTGACATCGCTTTAAACACCGATGTTTTCCTAGTGGCTAGACATTTTTTTCCGTGTTGCTACTTCCTTTGTCCGTGTCTCTGGCATTTATTTCGTATTTTCTTTCCTATTTCATTGTTTCATATCTTCTTCTCCTCTCCTACTCTTTTCATTCCCTCCTCCCGAAAGAGTAAGCAGGCGTTGTGCCCCTCTCGGCACCAGTTCTCAGCTTGCTCCCTCCCTGTTTCTTTTGTGTTTGTATGTTTTCATACCTAATAATAATAATAATAATAATAATAATAATAATAATAATAATAATAATAATAATAATAATAATAATAATAATAACCCTAGCGGCAGTTCAATTGCGAGCAGCACGCTGGTTTTCCAGAATGTATAGATTTACGACGAGAAGCCAGCTTAGAAGGCAGTACGGCTTCATCATCCTAATCCGCCTATATATGTAGTGCTTTCCGAAGTTGGCAACTTCATCAGTTGCCCCTGGTCGGGCAACAACAGCCGTGGGGATGCAGTACTTGCTGCAAGCTAGCGATTATTCGCCGTTCCTAGTCCATTCATTCTCTCGGGGCCAGCACAGGGACAACCTTGCCGCACTGGCTACGTGGACGCCCTGGATGACGTGTGGTGAGACCGCTGTTTGGGAGCCCAAAGAAGCGGCGGGACGGAGACGCTCCCGGTCAGGCCAAAAGAGGCTCTGCCTTGACTGATTGGCGTGCCGGAGGCGGCTGGCTCACTCGTTGTTTTCTTTCACATTAGTGGCTTGGACGCCTTCTTTCTTTTTTTCTCCCGTGTTGTCTTTAGCCCTTGCATTCGCACGTATACGTATAACCCAGGTGCGCACGTACTCACGTATACGCTATAGATAGGAGTACAACCTCCCACACTTGATAAGGGCGTCTGACGTCCTGAAGGTAAGAGCGCAGCAGACGACGCTTGCACTGGAGATCGCTTTAAGCGCCTCCCGCTTGTATCGCTGGTTATCGCCGTTGTATGGCGCTAAAATAGCTTGCTGTCGGCATTCGCGCGACATAGTTAAGCATGCGGGTGACTTTGCACTGCACGCTAATTCTATACTAGATCACGATAGGTACACTGTACTGCCCCGACTTTTTTGACCATGAACCACCGCCGGCTTCTCCAGCAGTGCGTTCTTCCGAAGCACTTCCAAAAAGATTTTATTCGTTCACGTGAAAGGTGCGTAAGACGTTGGCACTAGTGAACAGTGTTGGCTACACTCTTCATCGGTTGAGGAAAATTAAAATAAAGATACGTCAGACGAAATGTAATAAATGTACAACCAATACAAAATTTTCAGCTCCCGTTGAGCTTGAGTAGGCCAAGGTCGTGTAGCCTAATCAAAGCTACATATGTAAATGGATACGGTTTGAAAGGATGTGGGAAACTCCAGAAGAAAAAGACTTGGCACACGATAAAACACTTTCTTCGGCCATTTTAACACACGGATCCTCATATTCGCAATTAGTATAACATAACCGACCGACTGGCCGAGAACTGGCCGAGGATGCTGTTGGCCTCCAAGAACTCTCTTAATTACTGTTTTCTGTTTGCGAGCAGCAGTTACTGCGCTAGGAAACGACGACGGCACGACGATGGCGAAGATTGAAGCATGAAGAGAACAACAATGACGACAGTGGCCTGATGACGACAACAGCAGCATGACGATAGTTAGTTGTCTGACATCTAAGACAGTGATCATGTAGGATTACCAAAATTAGGTGTAAATTTTCTAAGCCTATCTAGAACTCCCGGTCTCATCTGCTGCTTGCAGTCATTGAGCTGAGCGAACGTAAGAGTCGCTGGAGCTCTACAGAGGCCAAATTCACAAAGTTTCTCGTTCGTAAGTGACGTTTTCCATTGGCTAGAGGCCTTCGATAATGATACGATGTGCTTCACGATTGGCTGGAATTTGCTTTTATGAACAATACTAGCCTAAGAGCTTTTTGTAAATACAGGCCCAGAATTGTTTTTTTTTTCTGCTGTGCCTCAGACTCCGACCTTCTATGTGACTTTTCCCCGACGAAGCACAGCACTGCAGGGAATGACTCTTCTTGTTTTCTCAGACAGAGACAGCTGGATTGATAGAGAGAGAGAGACAGAGAGAGATTGCGTCATTCCAACGCACCAACGAGGTGACACAAAAGTTATCTTGGAGCGAAAGAAGGGTTGCTTTCTGCCGACGGTCTTCGTCCCTGATGGCCTTGCGCTACGTGTGTTCGGCGGCGCGTATTCTAGCCTCTACAGCTTTCGAGAGAGAACATAGTAGGCCGACGAGAAGAAGCGGGAGCGTAAGTGTCTTTCATGCATTCGCGCAACCCTCGCTCCAGCTTTGCAATCCCTCGGCCAAAAATAACGGCCCGCCGTCTCTGAGTTCTTGTGGTTCTCCCAACTCTAGGGCATGCCTCCGTCGAGGCACGCCGGCGCGAATGCCGGTGGCAGTGACGACGGCCGTTAGGTCTGGTCTCGCAGGTCTGTGGCTTTTGAACTCTTCGCGAGACGATGACGAAGTTCCCCGGAAAATGCCGGCCCTAGCGAGTGGTTGCCGGTGGTTCGTCCTTATGTTTGCGCCGAGGGCCCACCTGGTGAATGAAGACTGTGAAAGAGTGTGCCGCTCCTGCTATCGCCTGTCCATTCTATGTTGTGTTGCGCATGTGGATCTCCGAACTTCCAACACAGTTGGCTTATTTTTCTTATTCAACGACTCATTGTTTCTATGTATTTCTGTAGTCTGAATGCATGATCACGTACTCATTTTGTTTAACCATTGTCGTCATGCCATCGTTGTCACACGTGGAATCTCCATGCTAGAGCGCCACAAGTTTGTTTTACGAAGCGTTTCCCAATGAAAATTTGTCAAACTTGGTAGTCTGCTCTATATCCTGATAAATGATCGCTGAAATAGAATAGCATTCTTTGCAAACACCAACAAGAAGCTTCGCTAAACCGATTGTCACAGCATGCATGATTGGCATATTTTGTCAATGTTTCAAATTTTTATATCGTTCAACTACCCACCACAAGATCCTTGGCCTGTCTGTCGCAATGGGTACGTGCCGTAGCCGAGAAACAACAACAAAAGCACCAGCAGAACCAACCACCACTTGCAACAACAATTATTCCGTAATCCTGGGGACCCTCCATCGCGAGCACTGAAAATAGAAGCTTCTTAGAAACGCTGGCCAATCTTTACTATTTGTGTAGCACACTTTGTCTTATGGTCGGTGTAAGTTAAGTGTACAGTGGCAAACCGGCCAAAAAATACAGAATACTTCGTGACCTAGAAATTAGAGGGGAATGGCAGTGTAGAATCCAAATGTAGGCGGCCGCCCTCAGTGCTCTCATACTTGTGTTTGATGCGAAAAAAGCATTCTTTGGTGTAACAGTATAGCTTGGCTTTCCCCGACAGCATAGAAAGCAATTATCACTGGTAAAGTGTGAGCTGCGTTGCATATTCTGACATTTCAGACAACCTTCATAATTTTTGTTCGCTTAACACACTCACACTTTCTTTTCTCAAGCAACCGTTCTTTACTGGTTTCAGCGATGTCAGAATAGAAGAGCCTATTTTTATATTCAGTGTCTCAGTAACCTTTACAGGAGAGTAACTGGCACAGGTTCACCTTTACACAGGCTTCAGTATGACAGAGGTCTCACTCCATCGGCATGATGTCGGCATGATGTCCTAACCACAGAACTAAGAGCGGCAACTACGGCGTTTTCCAGGGATAACGATACGATACAATGCACATCAAAGTATACTTGTCCTGACTCCACAAGCCAGACGTAGAACCATGTCGTCAGTTAACGCTCGTTCTCGAGATCAAGACAGGTTGCATAAAAGCAATTGCCCCTGCATCCGCCCATCCTGGGGCATGTTCCTTTCGAGAGCGTCTATCTGTGGTCTGGCAGCCCTCGCAGAACAAAACGATAGGCTAGAAACGCAAGCCGCAAGTGAAAACAACGGCCGAGGGACGCTCTCCGTACAAACTCGAGTTCACTAGCTTTGCCCTCCCCGCAGTCGTGCAGAGTCTATCTAGCCGCGAAGAGGAGTTCTAGGAAGCGGTCATTTTCACGCGCGAGTCAGAGGGAGCCCTTGTGTCTTGGCCCCCAGGACCCCCACTCTGAGGCTCTTCTGTTTGGCCGTGGGGTGTCCTCGCGATACTGCTTTGAACGAAACAAAATGCGCCGGCGATTCGCAAACGGGGAGTCGTCACAAAACGGCTGTCTGCTAGCAGAGGGGTCTGCCATTTTCGTTGAACCGAGCACTTACGTTGTTGGGTGGTTGGGTGTGTGCTCTCGGTTGCAAATTCCAAAGACGTTTCTTCCCCGCAGCAGCGATGTGGTGACGTCATGGGCCTTGCACCATCCCAGCCTTGTGTCACGTGAGGTGGTTGTCACGTCGCCACCGGGCTCTTTGTGTTGTCCTCTGGCAGCTCATTTAATCTTTCTTCCTTTCTTTAATGTCACTTGGCTTCAAACAGCTTGGTATACATAGTCAGATAACTTGACAATGCTTGGAAGGAACTGTCATTTGAATGATAAGCTACCCTCTTAGAAAGTTGGGGATTGTCTATAAACATTTCCAGCACCTTAACACGCTCTATATGTTACAAGATTTCTACATAAGCCCTGTTTTCTTCCGGTGCTTATCGTGTGAACCTGCAATGGCTCCATCCTTTGATCACTTCGAAATGAACTTAGACGTTCCATCGCCGATCCAAGACAGAGCTAGGACTAAGAGAGGGGAAGGGCAAAAGATGCCCTAAGGAAAATGATAAGAAAGAGCCCGCATTGGTACACTTGACCGTAGGGGTCGTGAAGTTCAGGTCATGCGAGTGTCCTGAAGACATTATCTTCAATGAAGACTCTTGAAGTGAAAACAAGCACTGAAGACTCCTCAATGTTTATTGCTCCCCCGTTCCCTGCTATCGTATTTCCTTCCAAGTTCCAACTCTTCTGCCACTTAAAGGTGTAATTTAACGATTTTTACTATAATGCACCATTCGCGGACAGAATACGAAGCGGCAAGGCAAAACAAAGAAGAGATGGCGTTTTAGCTGACCACTGTATACACAAGTCCGTGGACACAGCAGTAACGCATGCTGAACGAAAAGGCTCTCCACAGACAGAAATACTGGAGCTTCTGGAATACTACCGCCGCAAATTGAAATATTCTCGGTCTTGTATTGCCTGCGGCGGCCACGGCCGAGAAGACTCGGTCCGCCGAGACGTGTCTGTTAGGGCCGGTGGCACCCAGCACGCTTTCTTTTATCGCGCAGTAATGGAACCGCCAATGTCGCCGGCTCATGCGTCACGCGCGTGACGCGACTAGGAAGGAGCTTGGATCCACGGTGTGATAACGGCGGAGAAGGAAGCGTGGGAGGAGGTCGACAACTCCCATTCATGCCTAAGTGATTAGTGTTCGTACGCTCTCCCGACGACTGATTTACGGCGTTGCAACGCAGTCGCTGACATCCGAAGACACATTCATTAGTCACCCTTTGGTTCTACTTTTTTTTTGGCAGACCAAGATTCCTAAAACTGATCTGCAGTTGATTAACAGTAATCGTTCAGTGGAGATTCGAGCGACTCTAGATAAGCTAATGCAAGAGGCCAATTCTTTTAGCAGTGTAACACTTGCATGCAATAAATAACACGTACTCGAACTCTCTGTAGGTGGGATTACTCATAAGCGCTGTCTTTGCTGGTGAGGAGTAACTTAAATTTTTGGTCGCCCCCCCCCCCCCCCCCAATTAAGCTTACCTTGCTCCAAAAGGAATCCGAGGATTGTTGATAAACGAAATTAAGCATTCTTTTTCATGCACGGCGAATTTACGATAACCGTACAGAGGAAGTGGCTGATGAATACAAGCTCGACGCTGCAGTATACGTACACACAAAGCGAACGGGACTGAAAGAGATAACCTGTAACACCCGCCATGTACGATAAGTGCTGAAGATGTGTGGCACTGCACCCATAGCGCGCATATTTCATTCAGGCTTTCAAGCCACAACTCTGTTTCAAACAAAGCCCGAAATAACGACCTCTACCGAGGATTGTTGACTTGGAACGTGCCGCGGACTCGCCTTGCGTGCTACTCTACCGACGTGGCCTGCTTCCAGAATGAACACGCGACACTCGGCCACTGTTTCGCCCGGACGTCGTGGCGAATCGTATGCTGCTTTCCTGGTCCCGTGCCAAGTAGGCCATTGAGAGCGCCTCTGTGCCCCCGCACCCGGCATCACCCTCAGCCTCCATTCCGCCACCGCGCATCACATTGAAATTTATGTCTTCGGGATGCGCCTCCGAGTCTGCTTATAGAGAGAGAAAGAGGGGTAGAGAGACCCGCGAAATTTTCTGTCGCGCCCGCCTGCGGCATAGACCTTGACACATCTGGCGCATGGTTGGGGCATAGTGAGCGGTTTCTCGTCGATTTGAAGCGCGAGGGGGGAAGAGTAGAAGGGGGGGGAGAGCGGGGAACGTAGGGTCGGCGATCTTGCCGCCAAGTCGTCCGAGGAATGCCACGCTCTGGTGATTTTGCGTTGTTTTATCGTTATTTTTATTTTATGCTTGTTTCAAGTTGAGCGAGCGGCATCGTTTGAGGCAGTACATATCTTTCTCCGTGGGCGCAACCAGAATTCTTTCCGAGAATTTCGGCGGTTTGACACTGCTCCCCGTATATTAAACAGGATGGAGATATATATATATATATAGAGAGAGAAAAAAGTGCGTGTGAAATCTGAACACGAGTTTTCTTGAGTTATACTTTACTGATTCGTTTGCTGCTTCTTTAAGGACTCGTACAGGGTTTCGTTCGTGGGGGGACGCGTTAGCGCGTGATGTTTTGGGTGGTTTGAGCGTTCCAGCAAGTTCTAAAAAAAGCGCACTACTTCTCCAATTTTTTTTTCGCAAGCTTCTCTCTGTAATCATTTTAGATGGCTGTGCTATAAAGCGCTGCCAGCCATAAGCAGAATTCTGTTGTTGTTTATATTTCAGTCATGGAGCATTGATGGAACGGGGCATAGTCCCAATGGCATGCGTGTTCTTTGACGATCATAGAAAGCAACTTACTTTCGCGCTCAAATCGGTACAAAACTGGAAAGTTCCTGCAGCTTCCGCGACAAACTTCAGCATATAACCGCCAAGAATTAATCGGAAACTTCTTCGCATCTTTCACACATGTTGTCATTAGCCTGCTTATGCACAGTGGCACACGGTGGATGCCAATAGTACTGATACATTAATAGGAAGTTTTAGAAATATATCATACCCAGAGTGGCTCCACGTACTTAAAAAAAGAAAGATATCTAAACTGCCCCCTTCTGTTTATTAGGCTTTATTTCTGCTTCTCTTCCTATTTGCGTTCTTTTGTATGCTATGTCAATAGCGTCCCCAAACAAAGTTCATGTTTCCTATTTCTAAACTCCATAATTATATAGGGCGGTAGCGTGCCTAGTGCATGTCAAAACTAATTTACAAACAACTTTTGTATCTTTTTCTGGTGTCCCTCGTCTCGACCTAACTTTTGCCGCTACGCCAGACACTCTAAGCACACTATGTGAATGCACAACGTGCTTTACGTCGTTTGCTCGTATCCTAAGTGATTCGAGGGACTGCTCCACACGCCCCATGCACGAGTCACGTCAAACGCGAGGCGTAAAATTTGCAGCGAGCCAGTCGTTGTCGTCTGTTTTAGACCACGACGAGGGGGAATGGCTACCTGTCTCGTTCTATCTTCATGTCGTCACACAGAGGAGCCTGAGGCGGAGCTAATTGGCACGCTGTCCTCCGCCAAGAAAGCAAAACGCAAGTGCCAAACAAAGAAAATCTCACACCCTCAGAACTTCAAGCCACGCCATTCTCAAGGTCTCAGAAGAAAATACTTTTTTTTTTGGCTGGTGCTATTAAGCTTACGAGTAAGCAGGTAAAGCAGGGGTTCGTGGTTGTCTAGAGCATAGATCTCAGTCAAGTGAGCAATTCGACCTAGGTATTCCGGCTATACGGGCAAGAGGAGAAAGCAGCCCATGTCCGGGAGCCTGACTTAACTCGACACTATATTAAAGCTCATGTGCGGAATCCCAATTACATCCCTCTTAGCATCACGTTTACTTGGCAAGTCATAAAGCACGCAAAAGCTAAAAGTCGGCGACGCGCCTTTGCCGTTACCGCACCGTCTCCGGTGACGTCAAAGGGTTTGACAGCATCTGTTAGGCGCCACTGTATTTCTTCCTAATAAACAAACACTGCATTGTGCTTTGGAAGCAAAGTCTCAACGGCAGAAGTAAGCAAATGATCAAAAGTCCACATCGGGGAATTTTTCTCTACAGAGAACTGTGACGAACAGAATGAACAGCACACTCGCTGCAGTGGCTTAGCGGCCATGATGTCCCGCTTCTTAGTACTAAGCACATGGCGCGAACTTGATTTAGGACGCTACAGATTTGGTTCGTTAAGCCTCATTGATCAGGATAGGTGAAAACGACATATAGCGAGATTTGTGTGTCTTCAAGAACAAACAGAGCGAAACGGACAAGTGACAAATACGCACAAGACGGACGCTGTGTGTCGCTTAGTTATCGTGTCCTGTCCATTTCGCGCTTATTTGATTTCGATGATGTTAACCAACCAACTTGTCCAACTTGCCGTTTAAACCTAGCATAATTTTGTGACCACACGAAACACTTTGCTTTGCTGTTCCGTTTGAATACTTCCATGATTAGGAGGACAAACTGAGATCTGCTTGTAAGCACTCGTACCTGAGCGCATTGGTATTACGGGCTCAGGCCACCGGATTTCTTTCTGCTGTGCCGTTCGGAACATCCCCAGCGTGCAAATATTGAGCATGTGCTTCGATTCTTCGAGCTGTTCAGCTTCGAAATTTATGTGGCTTGTCTTGATTCACTGGTCAAACCGAGAATTTATCTCGCGCGTTGTGAAAGGAAACCTCCCACTTTCGTCGCATATACATGTCATCTGGATTGCATTCTGCGTTGGGTCAGAGCGGTCGTCTCCAAAATGACTTTTAGCGTGAACAGACGAAGGTACCGTGAATATCCAGAGGGGTTCGAGCGTCGATAAATACCTTATTTCCGCGCGCCGCAGCCGATCTGTATCAGATTTCGTTCGTTTGTAGCCCTCCGGCTTGGACGTCTATAATCGCTTATAGCTCTCGCCGATCAGTGCATAAGAGCTCCCGAAGAGGGGCGACTGCACGACACTCGGTCTCCGGTCGTGCGTGAAGATCGTTAGAGACTCGGAGGGAGAGTAGCAGGAAAGGCTGGGATGAAGGTCCGCTATAGCGTGGCTCGTTAGTACGACGGTGCGGCGGAATTCGGCGAAATGCCGCGCATGATAGCCTAACGAGGGCTGGTCTGCGACGATTTCGAGAGTTTCAGGGCTCGACCCCTCGACTGCAAAGAGAGCGAGGTTCTCTGGGAACACGGCCCGAGAGAGGATGACGGCGAGGGAGCACTTCCACGTTCGTCATAGCCAGCGGCTTGCAGACGGCGGGCGGCGGGCCAAATTAACGCACGACCGCATCGCGATGATGCCAGCAGGCTCCGGGGCATTCCTTCTTACCTTGAATGCCTACCAGCACGCAGTCTAAGAAAACGGAGGGAGGAGGAGGAAGCGAATGGGAGAGAGGGACATTATACGCTACACGAGAGCGGCTCGAAAAAGGGCAAGAAGGACGTGTATGTCATCCAGTGCATGTATATATTCGAGCCACCGTCGTTGTTGCTGCCTCCTCCATGCACTGCCTTCTCAGGAACGTGTACCGTGGTGAGGCCACGTTTCCGCATTCCCTGAAGCACCGTTTATAGGCATGCATCATCTTTCCGTCCACGCGCAGCCCTTCCCTCCGTCGCCGTGCCCTGTGGTTTATTGGCGCTTTGCTCTTGACGTACAGGCAGTCCTCCCAAGTCGCATCAAAAGAGGAGCCGTCGTGTCTGAAATCTGCTGGAGGGAAACGACTTTTAAATGTGACTTTGTGAGTGCTTGTGTGTGGCCAGCAAAGTCGATGTATACGAGAAAATATGGCGAGGTCGGATTAAACGCGCACTGCGTTGCCTAAGCAAGTCGTTCGGCGCTCGATTGTAAAGACGAATCACGCAAAGCACGGGGGAAAGCAGGTCTGGGATAAAATCTTCCCGGTCAGGCGAAAACCTGACCTTTAGAACCTCAACCCTGCTGTAGTCGAACCTCCCCATTCTCCCCATTGCCAGGTGCTATGAGACCTTTGAGCAGCGTCATCTTTACTTTTCTTTGGAGGGGGTAACCTAAAAGAGCGCGTGAAAACTCCAATATATAGCGCGAGCGCAAGGCACCAAATATTACTTAACAATCCTTGCTGAATGTGGTTTCAGTAAGAAGCGTTTATGTTCATCCGCAATTGGGGCCAGTGACTGTCTCGCGCCAGGGCGAGTACGTGCTCTGTCTCGTATATTCTTCGTTTCTCGTCTACCGCCGGTGCAACATCTTCAAACTGGAACGCCAATGAGTTGAAGTGCTTACCATTGCGTGTGTTGCGTCAGACGTGTCGTATAACTGTGAGGTAAATGTTTTCGAGTATGCTGAAATCACTGCAGATTAAGCGCCGTCATCTGTCAGTGTGAAACAGACAACAAGATGCAGGACCAGCGCATGTGCCGTCTTCTTGTCTTCCGCCTAGGTCTATGTGGCGCCACTGAGCAGGCATGACTGCGGTCCCATTATACGAATCCATGCTTCATATTACAATCTCTTTTGAAGAGCTGAACGCACATTCATTTCGATGCGTATCGAGACGGAGAGAGAGAGAGAGAGAGAGAGAGAGAGAGAGAGAGAGAGGGAGAGAGAGAGAGAAGGCTATGAAAGTTTGGGAGGCCAACCAGACGAGTGACCGGTTTGCCACCCTACACGTGGGCTAACAAAACAGGTAGTAGAACGAGGAAAAATGATAAGATGAGAGCACACTGCGCGCACGCCATGGGGATGAGGAGGAGCAGACAAGTTGACAAGGTTGTACAAAAGGAGCGTGAAAGGGGTGTTAAACTTTCCAGAACACCACGATTGAGGTAGCGAAAGCGCAAGATGTACAATGACACAAAAGACGGATCACATAACAGTGGAGTGCATATTTCTTCGATAAAGGCGCAGGGCACCTGCTAAGCCTCGCATGCGACGACATAATCGTCGCGGTGAGTCACGAGACACAAACAACGCGAGGCGTGTGGGTCGGCGCGTGTCGGGCGCGTGGTCACCAATGCGTTGGCACGCGTTTGCTCGGTTGCGCGCCGTCCGGTCTGGCATCGGTGCAGTCTATCCTGGGGAGCGCTCAACCTTGAGTGACTCAAGGTCGAGAGAGAAGCCTCCTTCCTCGATGCGCTTTTACTCGAGATGCTGGGTCGCGTTCCGGGTCCGTCGTTGTTGCCGACCCACGTCAGGCTGTGCGTATAAACACGTTTGGTTCCTGAATCTATCTAGTAGGTGCGCGTGTGTACTACTACGTGTGTACAGGCGCAGCCTGGCTTTCACGTGCGTGCGTTGCAAGCTGCGTTACTCGCCTCACGTCCGCGTGCCAAAGAATGAGTTAGCCCCGAGGTGCAGTCAGCGGCTTTCTGAGGCAACCGGATGGAGGCTGCCTTGCGAACACGTCAGCTCTTTTTATTTTCGGATGGTTTTGAGTGTTTCTTTGTGTTTACACGTCACCTTTCCTGACTCTGCGCCGTTCTGAAATATCCATTGCGTCTGCGAGAGTCTTTCGATTTTGTAAAATTCTTTTACAATGCTTTGGTGAGGACTTTGTTAGTTTCTTTTTTTCAGCAGACAACTGCGTTGCTTGCGTACGTTGTAGTCATTCGAATCACCGGTGGCACTACTGCGCTAAAGCACATACGGATTCATTTTTAATGCGATAGCGTTAAGGGCTCCGTGTCGCAGAAAATCCGGCGTCGACCGTCGACCATCGTTTCGGGAATAATCGTTCCGAACCACGCATACTCAATCACGCAAGCCCTCCGTGCAGCGCAAGGAAGTTACTGAACTAATTATATTTCTCAAAGTAAAATGCGTCAGAAAAGTCGTAAAGTACGATTTACACGCAACTTACAGACATGATAGCGTCGG
Organism: Dermacentor variabilis; assembly: GCF_050947875.1. NCBI lineage: Eukaryota > Metazoa > Arthropoda > Arachnida > Ixodida > Ixodidae > Dermacentor > Dermacentor variabilis. The sequence goes on along the minus strand of NC_134572.1, from coordinate 36,048,859 downwards.
ATTGTAATTTGAATATGCGAGAAAACATAATTCTGTTACGCGGAAACTCAAACACAAACCCCCTTTTAACGCGATAGCGTTTTCCAGCTGGCGTTTGAGGTCTATATTAGTAAAGCGGCGTGAACCCCTCGGTTATTTGCACACCATCAAAAACAAAAAAGAACCAGAAAGCTTGAGTTCGTGCATATATCGTTCGCCACCAGTGTTTCCCGGTAAACATTGCGGCTACATAAGCTGCAGTTGTCGGGAAGCGTGAGAAGCACTCGGGCATCTTTGAACGCCATCGCGTTCCACTCCTAAAGGCGAAGCTTAAGCGTCCTTCAAATTTTGTTAAATTGTTGTTTCGTATCCGTTATGAAGGGGAGATTCACTTGCATCGCAGGATAAAGGCTTTCTGAGGATGGAGGAAAGGAAATAACAAGCCGTTCTCACCATCTAACGATATATCTTGCCCTATCATTTAGGAAGATTGTTGTCACCTACACAACAAAATGTGTTCGGTTTCTTGCACTGGTAAATTGGCAGCCCAGCGGGATTTTTCAACACTTTCTGAAGGTGGCGGCAAGTTTCTCGAGTGACCTACAGCGTCAAGCGTTCAAAACTGCCTTATTTTCTTGTCTTTTCTAGCACTTCGCCCTCGCGCAGTTTTTTCCCTTACTGTGCATTTTAGGCTTTTCGTAATAACGTACAATAAACATAGGCGCTTGAAATGGAATCGCCGTTTAAATCGCATGTACATTCCTTTATTACCTTTTGCCCATTTAGTGAGAATCGGAAGAGAAATATTCGTGAGGCGGAACACTGGGCTACACTGTAAAACAATGTACACCCTTAAAAGTGAAAAAGGGTGTAAATGTCTATATAGCTCACACCCTTAGCGTGTGACTTATGTAAAGGACACCCTGAGGGTTTGCGTTATAGACACATTTACCCCCTTTTTCTCTTTTAAGGGCGTAAATAATTTTATAGTGTATACTGCCCACAAAAATCATCTATACATGACTTGCAAATGTACTACAAACTGTGACTAATTCACTCAAGGAGACATCGAAACAATCGCATGTGGTACATTCAGATATTGTCGCATTTACCTAAAATCCGTTCATTCGCTGACATCAACGCGTATCAAACAGAGCGCAACAGCGCTAAGCGATATGGAATTGCAGGTTGAAGTCACATAAAAGAACACGTTTTCTTTTCACGTGTGTAGTTCCATTTACCTCAGTATGGTAAATCAGGACCTAACTGGTTTACGGGTGCTAATCACAGTGCACTGCGCTCTCAAGGTGATGATAACGAAATCGTGACTCGGAGTGGTGGCAAATTACTCGGCGCTGTTAAAAAGCATTAAGCAACACACTCGCTGCGAGGCCTCGTGATGGTGGTCAGGCATCATCAAACCTCCAAGCCTAGACACCTTTAGAGGCGAATCATGAAACAAGAGCGTTCGCATGAGAGCTTAAGGTTTTATCATAACGAGAGAGTCATTATCAAGCGGTCGATTGCAGATTAGCAGTGTTCCCAGCCTACAGGAATGATTCATATTTATCTTGCCCTTGGGGTTTGTTTGTAGACTACCTGATTTGCAGGAGAAAAAGATTGCGGATAATTTTATTAGTAGGGATTTTGTCTTTATTCCTGAATTACTCGCCTTTATAACAATCAGCATTCTGCTGGCAACAACCATTGCCTTTGAAGAAACGTAGCTTCCTTCCTTCCTTCCTTCCTTCCTTCCTTCCTTCCTTCCTTCCTTCCTTCCTTCCTTCCTTCCTTCCTTCCTTCCTTCCTGCTTTCTTTCTTTCTCTTCGTGAAAACAGGCTGTTCTATCGACAGCAGGGTTATATGAATGTAGCGGGTAATTTTTGTCGTATGATCGACAAGCTTACATATCTGATAGCGCAACGTCTTCTGCAATGTTTCCGTGTTGCATCGCATGATTCAAAGAGGTCCGCCTGTTGCCGACGTGACTAATACTGAATCAAGCATAGCGAGTTGCAGTATAAATAACCTATAGTTAACAAAACTGCAGATAAACAAGAGATGTGCCAAATTTCTAGATCAGTATTAGACAATGTACTTCTGACTACTGTGGGCTGCAGCCAAGCGCCAGGTGCGCATACGTAGCTGCTTTGGCGTACTTATGACGCTGTTTATGCAAGAGGATCGTGGAACCGGATGCCGCATCACGCCTTGCAAGTATCACTCACTCACTCACTCACTCACTCACTCACTCACTCACTCACTCACTCACTCACTCACTCACTCACTCACTCACTCACTCACTCACTCACTCACTCACTCACTCACTCACTCACTCACTCACTCACTCATATGCACACCAACTTCTGTTTATCAGACCTCGACTTCTTTTCACTGCAAATGCCCCTGGGCGATCTTCAATGAAAGCACAAGTGCGGCGCCGGGCATTAATGATTCCGAAGCCGGCTACCAATGCGGAGACGCTTCTCATTACGCACCGATAAGCTTCTCGTGGAATGCGGCAATTTATTAACTCTAAGCGTGATCCGGAATCCTCCCGGTTGCCCATGTAAGAGAAGAAAAAAGCTTTCCTGCACCAATAATGCACGGAAATTAATAAGTGTGGCCGTCATTAATTGTTCGGCGAGGCCAGAAAGCCCGACATATATTCGCTGAAATGTGATGAAATCCGTCCTAAGCCAGGCAAACAAAGAGCCCAGGGTTTTCCCATGCAGAGCGATTATTTCTGTATAGCGTGGGAATGATATAATGAATGACTTGTGTGCTCCGTGAATGCGTGTGTGTGCCATGACTGTTAGCTTGTCAGAAGGCCTTACTTTAGGTTGACGGGCCACGTGATGAGCGCCTGTAGCTGCTACTTGAATTATATTACCATCTATTCAATTGATAACCAACAAGAAGAAAACCCACGAAACACAGCACCGAGAGATTGCTTCCCTAAAATAATGACAATCATGTACATTCGAAAAAGACACCCACGAACGCTCCATCCGCCTCCCCCTCTCCCTCCTGTGAAAAACAAAACAAAACAAAAAATTCACGCCGGAACTCCTCTGGCAGTTGTCTAAGTATGCGTAAGCATTGTGCACTTGCTCATCTCTCCGCAGCCCAGTGTCATTATCAATGTTGTAAAACTTGATCTGACCAGTATAAACAACAGCGCTGCGGCGACACGAACTGCTGCGGACGGCGGCGCAGGGTGAATTGATGACGCAAGCAAACTACTGCAGGTGGCGACGCTAGTTGGGCTAATGACGTTCCGATCATCAGCCGTTATCGCTCTTTAGCGCTTTTTACATCCCAGTCGAACCATTTATCTATCGGGATCAACCGGCGGCTTTGTATGGCGCGGCCGTGCGGGCCTTATCTGCAATGGGGACAGAGTGCGCCGTATGCTGATAGCTTCGTGCGCGCTGTGTTCTCGGCGCTTAGTGCGCGTTGTAGCGAGAGGCAGCACGAAGGTCGATTCGCTCGCTGCTTCGGTACCTATTTTGAAAGCGATCTGCGATGGGGACCGATTACGGCGAGTTTTGATAGCTTCGTGTGCGCTGTGTTCTCGTCGCTTTGCTGGTCTTGAAGCGAGAGGCGGCAGCAAGAAGGTCAATTAGCTCGCTGCTTTTTTTTTTTATTGAAATGAACATTAGGAGAGGTTGGCGCCTTTATGGTGGCACAGGCTACTCCTTGTCGCTTGGCAAAGGAATCAAATTTGCGTAAAAAGGGAGAATAGCGACACGAGATATGGTACTCAGCAGAACACTGGATGAATAAAAATATATACAGTTCAACAGTACATGAGTCGCAAAGTTCAGGCCCTATCTAGAAAGCGAGCGCCTTACGTGACGGACGGACGGACGGATATCCTCGTCGGGTAGGCATTGAAATGCTTATGCGTATAAAAAAGGAAATAAGACACAAAGAAAAATTAAGAGAGAAGCGGCGCCTCTGTTTCACAGGTAACCCCCGAGTGAACTCTCCCAACAAATGTCATTGAACTCGCCGGAGTATAAATTGTTTCATAACGGGCAAACAGATCCAGTCTAATCAGTATTGAATACGGATACGCCGTCGCACAAAATGGGCGTTCTCACCTTATACGTGGCATGGTTACACCATATCGGTGAAGTGCCTTTGTATGCCTTCCGGCGAGTCCGCCTCACTTTAATTTACGCTTAAGCAAGAAAATCGACGTGGAGAACTTTAATTTAAAAGGGGACGCGCGTGTTGCTCCCGACATCAAGAAAACCCGCCAAGAATGTTTGCGCATTGCGAAGCAAAGAAAGAACAAGAGTGAACATAGTCAGAATCAAATCCAAGATTTTCTTTTCTTTTTTAATATCAGTGTGACTAATCCAAAAGTAATATCAAACGAGAGTTCATTTCCATTGCACGCTCTCTTCGCCACGAGGACACATGTTTTTGGTTGTTGTCGTTTTCTTTTTTTCTTCTGTTCCATGGAAACAAGAGCGCTTGCGAGCGGCTGACCCTCCATATTCCAGGCCACTAATACTGTGCAGTGAAACAACATCCAAGGGCGGAATTCACTGTGTTTTTCAATAAACACCCTTGCTTATTGACCAATTGCCCTCGCTAATATTATCGCTGGCATAAAGAATGGACAATGAATGTTTCTGTGACTAGGATAAAGCATAACAATTCCTTTGTGAAAGCGACCTCCGAGTCGAAGATGGCCAATTTACCTCCAAATCCGATGTGATGTAGCCGAGAAATCGAGCCTCGCGGTTGGCTGACCGGTGCCCTTATACCGACTGATAACAACAGTTAGCGGCGCGATAGACCGGTGCCTGGACAATTATGGACCGTCCTTATACACTCACCAACAGTTTCAGCGAATTTCGCTCCTGCACCAGTGCTCAAGAGAGAGAGAGAGAGAGAGAGAGAGAAAACGTTATTACGCTGACACTGTTCGTAAGAGAAGCTGCCAGCCAATCAATAATGATGCTGAACATATTATTAGCGAACGCGGCCGGCCAATAGCAGGCATCACTTAAGAAGGATGAGCTTTGTAACTTCGGCCCTTGATCGACTGAGGACATCTTTCGTCGCGCTGCACCGTTCCTCTGAGAGGGAGCCTAGATCCTTTCTTTATTAGCACGTTTCTTTTGCAAGTCCTCGGGCTCTTGTCCTCTAGCAGGAAACACGGCACAGTGCACTCGCGGAGTGGCCCCTTCTGTCTTTTGAAGGAGACTCGCGCGCTCGCTTAAAAAGACGCGCTCTGGGCGGGGTGACCGAAGCCCGCTTGTTCGTCTCCACCCGTTTCTCGCTATCTCTGGAATTTAATTTTCCAGCGCGCCGCGACTCTCGCGGGGATCGCCGCCTTTTTTGTCTGGACACAGAGCCGCCACACGCACGCGCTCCCCTCACCCTTTTCGGTGTGCAAAGCAGGACGAAAATTTTCTTCGCGCCGCCAACGCTATAGCGCGGCGCCGGAACGTTGCTGCGCCTTCGAGCGCGCCTCGAAGCTCGGCTTCTGCCTCTCCTGCTAGAGCAGCCGAGTACAGCACGGCGTGCGGTGCCTTTTGAGACGCGTGGTTTCGCAGAACGCTTTCTTTGTGTTGACTCTTTCTTGTGTACATTCCTTAGCCGATGCCCCTTCCTACTTTCCAAGTCGGGGCTGCCACACTCTATATTTAAACGCTTTCGCCCGCCGTGACATCTCCGCGCGCGGGTGGGGGGCCGGCGGTGTCGCGTTCGTGAACATTTTGGGGCATCCGCGCAGCCCTGTGCCGGTAGCTCTCTTGCGGCGAGGAACTAGGAAGCCTTCCCTCGAGAGCACTGCAGTGGTCTGTCGTCATGGAATGCACGTGCAAACAGGGACGGAAGTGGTGGGTATGGGTTGAGGGAATATGGTTCTGTACGCATGCAGTTCGCAGTGTGCGTATACGACGCGTGGAAAAGCTGAATCGCCTCCCCTCTATTTTCGTCGCATCTTATGCATAGGAACGACAACAGCGTTTCTAAAGGAAGGACGGTGTTGAAGTCACTTACTTTTGTTAAGCCACCGTGGTTGCTAAGTCGCTGCTAAACACGAGGTCGCGGGATCGAGTCCCGGCCACGGCGGCCGCATTTCGACGGGAGCGAAAACACCCGTGTACTTAGACTTAGGTGCACGTAAAGATCCACAGGTGGTCCAAATTTCTGGATTCCCCCACTACGGCGTGCCTCGTTATTATATCGTGGTTTGGCCATGTAAAACACCATAATTTAATTTTTTTTTCACTTTTGTTTTCATTTAGTGAACGGCACTATACATGTCTTTCTTGGTCTCAATTGAGAACGCCTTCTTGCCCTGACTATCTCCGCCTGCAGCTCTAAAACGTGTTAGGAAGCGTGTTTTTTTTTTTTTGACTGCAGAATTTGTATTTCAGTGCTGTTAGGGCAAAAGCGAAAATGTCCGTTTGCATTTATTTTGAACCAGTTTGCGGAATACTCAGTCAAAGGTCTTACAAACTAACTGCTACTTGTCTTGTGCGTTTTCATTAGTATACTGTAACGTCACAGCATCCATATATAAAGAGGCGGGCTTGTAAAATAAAAAAAAAGCATTCGAGGAGGGGGGGTAGAAATTTGTCCAGCGGCAGTCACTATATCATATGCACATTTTGTGAATATTCTACATGTATATTTGCTAATTCAGATTTATACGTAAAATTTTAGGCTTCACCTATTTGTTAGTTTGCTCCTTTCAGCAATGTTCCTTTGCTGTCATTGTGCAAGGGCATTGGCCTCGAGCTTCTTTATATGTATGAAATCGTTACTTTCAAAGGAACATCGAATCACTCCCAATAATATATTTGTTCCTTTTTCTTTTTCTGCAGGTATGTGCTCCCAGGTATCATTTTCACCTACGTGACAAGTGCTGTTTTATCAAGCAGTGTAAGTTATAATTTTCTTTGGTACGCTTCAATACCGAAGTTCTAATCAGCGTCAGTGGCCCAAACACTGCGCTGCTTCTCAGTTTCTTTTTTTTGTTTTCTTTTATCTATTTGGGCCTTTAGTCGGGAATTCGTGGCTCTTCATGTGTTCAGGCTCTTTTAGATGCGAGACCTGCAAACCCCATTAATATCGGCTATATCGTATTGTAGCACACGCCGCACCTTTTTCTCGGCTTCGACGTTGCTTCGGATTCAAGGTCCTGATTACTGGGACATGTAGACTGTCTTTCCGATGACCCACGTCGAATCCATAGCTTATACCGAAACTGCGGTATGAAGCATCCATGGCCTGTTAATGTATACGGCGAATCTTTCGAAATGGTCCATTCCGAAACGGCACAGCACGCGCATCGTGTGAGCGGCTAACCTTTCAGAAATAGAAAGCTGCTGAAACGTCTTGGAAAACGAGAACCGGCGAAGAGCAAATCTTCCGGCGCGGCGCTTTTTTTCGCGACTTCGCTCGTGTCATGAACTTGCGCTTTTTCGGACCTCAGGTTGAGCCCTGCGAAGCCTCGCAACGCCTTCTCCTCTACCCTCTACCAAGAGTCTCCGTAAATCCCCCAGTATATACGTATGCTCCCAAGAATTCTTCGCCGCCTCACACGTTCTTCCTGTGGTTCGGAGGTCAGGCAGTGGGGCAATGGGGGCAGCGGGCGAGGGGCGGCGGTGTTAATCACACGGCCCGTCGGTCTGGGGCCTCTTCGACCCCAGCAGACGGGCACTGATCTCTACGCGCTCTTCTTCCTTCCGTGTTCCGAGAAGCGATTCCACCACGTCCGACCCAGAGTTTCCACTCTGCAACAGCGGCATCAAAGTCTCTCCCCCCTCCCTCCCCTTCTCGTCCCGATCTGTTAAGCACGCAGGCACATACACACACACACATACGCTCAAGTCAGTGACGTGGACACATTTTGGCCAAGCTCTCCCCCTCTTTCTCTATTAGGAACTCTTACAAATCCCCCGACTTCTCCGTTAAAGGAAACAGCATAAACCTCGGCGAAATAACGTTATAGAAGCTTGCTACATGTCTCCGCTCTCACAGGCCCCAAACGTTGGTCTGTCCCGGTTTTTCGCGCATCGCCGTGATTCCGGCTTTTGCCGAAAAAGTCCGAGGTCGCGCTGGCCATTGTTCCCTCCTTCTGGCTGTTTAATAACAGTTTCCACATTGCCGGATGCAAAGGAATCTTCAGTAATCCTCCCTTGAGTTACGAGTTCTTGGACCATGCAGTGCGTCTCACAATACTAAGGCACTTTTAACTTTTCTGCAAGTCACTTGTCTCAAGGCGACCTAAATTCTGTATATTGTACATGCGTGTGTTGTGCCTGTGTTATGTCTTGAGTATAATTTCATTCATCATTGCGATCAGCTGAGGTAGCGTGTCAGGCGTGCCGCCAAGCAAACCTCTCAAGTCTTTATCTAAAGAGCCTCCCTCTGTCCTTCGTGTTTAATTAATTTTCTTTCTTTTCTTTTTTCCTTCATTGGAAGCCTGCGGAGCGCTGTCGCAATGTGTAATGCAAATGCAAACATGTGCTGCAGAGGTCGGCTGGCTTAAATATTAAATAATAACAGCTCCCTCGGTCGAACGAAAGCTGAATGTTTCATTACTAAAAATGTTTCGCTAACAACGCAGCCGAAGGCTTCAATGGGCCTAATGCGATATGTTTAATAAGTGCCTGCTTGCGTAATGATGCCGCAACTTCCGTGTTTCATTACATGTAGCTCATTGCTTCATGACCACTCGAAACAATCCCCGCTTTGACGCTTGATCCACAATATGGCCATTCTTATTGCACTTGCGTCTTCGCAGTCATGTTTCCTAGTGTATATTTTGTTTTAACGATTGAATCTGTGTAGCGGAGGCTGGACACATGGCTGACGCCAGATAGCCCTTTCCGCTTAGGCAAAAATACACTGCAGAGTTCTTCCGGCTTAACTATGAAATAACATATTAAAACACAAAAATAACATTAAAAATATTAATAACAATAAAATAAAATAAGATGTTAATGATCCCAAATATGAATAAAATACTTCCGTGTGTTCTGCAAATGGCTTCACATATTATACTCAGTAAATATGCTCATAAGGGCCGGAAAGCAGGACTTTGTGTCTTTTTTCCTGCCCTGTCTACGTACAAAATAAGGGAAAAAGAGCACGTGACCTATTCATCGGGGCTGCGAGAAGCAGGCGCCACCAAATGACCAAATAACGCCGCCAGCAGAGATAAGGCTGCCTTCATTCGCTAATTAACCGCAGTCTGACTCATTTGCCCTTCGTCAGCGTCAGATCGCCCGCGAAAAAAAAAAATGGAGAGAGAGAGAGAGAGAGAGAGAGAAAGAGGCGTGAAAATGTTACGCCCCAGCGAGGAAAGACGAAAACCAGAATACGAGCAACTCGTTCTCCAAAGCGAAAAAAAAACTAAAGAAAATGAAAAGAAAGAAAGAAAAAGGAGATTTAATAGGAGAGGGCGCTCGATGAAATACCCATGGGGTGGAGCGGATGAGTACGGAGATGTGCCTAAAAGAAATAAAACGTAAAGGAGGGCATATCATCGACGGATCTCTAGCAGCAAGGGGCTGGCCGTGTGACGAGCCGATCCTGCTGACGATTTCCCCGTTCCAGACGGCCATGTCTCCGACGCTTCCAGGCGCGTATATTGTGCACACGCCCAACACCCACCCTGTCCTCCGTCATAGGCACGCTTTCCTTTTATCGGGAGAGGGGCCTCGGTATCGATCATGCAGCAGCAGCCACACCACACGCGTCGCCCGCCGTGAGAAGCCGTGACGGGACACAGGCGGCGAAGAGCGCCAGCGCCCCGAAACCCCCGCTGTGCGCGCACACGTACACACGGGAGAAGCGTGTCTGGCGTGCGTGGCTGAATGTTGCGTCGCTATATAACTACGCTATGGCACTCGGCTGAATGCGCTGGTGTGCGCAGACCGGTGGTCCCCGTCTCTTTCCCGCATCTCGCGCCCGGAAGATCCGCCCCGCACGCGAGCCTGCACGGCAGCTCACACGACGGAACGATTGGAGAGGGCTGCGCCGCTTGTATCGAGGCATGCAAGAAGGCCACGTGCACGTGTATCGGGAGCGATGCGTGCTTGCACGCGTCTGGTCTGCAGGAGCCAAGCCAAGGGGCGCTGGCCCAAGCCAGCTGCTCCTTCTGTTTGCAACGTGGCAACCGGCGCTGGTTCCTACTTATGGCGCTTACTTCTGGGGAACGTGTAGTCACGCCCTGCTCCCCGCCGCCCTCGTGAACGATAGCCAGTTCGTTCAGGCGACGTTCCGCGCCACTGGAAGATACGGTTCGTTAATTTAGAAACGTAATTACTTGTTTCGAAACAAGACGCAGGGAGGCACCGTAAAGATGAAACAAACGCTGCACGTCAATACAATGTATCGTTGTGTCCGCAGCGAAAATGCAGTAACAGTTTGTTTGAACGTAGCGCTTCTTCTTTCAACTACGTTCGACGCTGAAAAAGAAAAGAAAAAAAAAGAAAAAGAGGGAGAGAGGTTAACTAGCCTCACTGCACTGCTGTGTTTCGACCACTCTGGCCTGTTGGATGACTAGTTGAAGACGTATATCTAACAACGGACACAATTTGTAACACTCGACGTGCATCTGCATCTCAATCCTCCCGTACATTTCACTCTGGCTTAATAGAGTGCACGCTTTAACTGGAAGTGGCAAGGTCGAGAGTCTGAAGTATATGTCTAGCTCGAGAGGCGAGGAGCGTTGGATCGCTATCAACATATATCTGTGTTATACGAATTACGTAAATGAGAAAACCAGCATGATTTTGCCAATTCGCCAGACTTGCCTCTCTTTTGCGAATAGTCCGAGTGGGCGCTGCTATCAGCAGACATTAATGCAATCTGAGCTACTGCATTTGAGAATCGAAGCGCTAATGCAGTGCATATTATATTCTGCGCGTCCGGAGTACAGCAAAAGAGAACTGTCGTTGCTTGTAAATTGCCACTACTTCGTTACTGGAAACATATAGTCATACGATAGCCCTGTTCAAGATAACGCGCAAATAAAAAGTGAATAAGGCCCTAGACACGTCGCTTTAGGCACTGATATTGAAGGCGGAAAATGACGTATACGGGGAAGCTCGAACGCCCTCGCTCGCATCATGGCGGCGTCGCATTAATAGGAGTCACACAAGCCGGCCACAACTCAAAGTCGAATCGTACTTCACCGAATCTGCCAATGATTGAGTGGCTTCTGCCGGAGTTGGCGCCCAGCGGGGCGGGAGACAAGTGGCGCGGGAAAAAGGCTGCAGTTGTTGCGCGCACTCTGCGCCTAATTGTGGGTGGAAATCGCTGACTAATGCAGACCGTTTCCTGCTTTCGCGGTCTCCTTTCCCTCGCGGTCTCTCGGACCTGGCGGGACGAGCCGAAAGGGGAACATGATTTGCATCATCGATCGGCTTGGCTTGACGGTCGGTGCCCTCTCCACAGAGGCCATTTAGTGACGGCCCGCGGTCGGACCGAATGTGGTGATGCGTCCAGGAGGTGTCGCCCTCCTTCCTAAGTGCTGCATCATGAACTCATCCGTAAAGAAAAAGCAACGTTGTAGCAAAATCGGGACGTGGGAAACAAATAAACAAAGCAAAGCAATGAAGCAAGGAGTGCAGTGCAGAAATTTAGGTAAGCTTGCTGGAGGCTCCTGATTGGAAAAAAAAAGGAAAAAAAGAAAGACTAGAAGTTTGCACCGTTGTTGTCATATGAGCTTAAGTGTAATAGCGACAGCATATTTTCGTTTTATGTCCGTGTAAGGACTGTAAGAAGGTGTCAGAGCACGTGCTTCAACCATATGTGGAGTCCTACTAAGCTACAAACTTCGAACGAAAGGAAAGATGGCAAAGCCCTTCGTACGCAGGAACGTTTAGTCAGAATAGGCGCAGGTCATTCGTGATGGGGAACATGTAATTGGCAATGATTTATCCATGAAAAACAGCTCGCACCAACATAAAGATTCGTGAGTACGGCCCCTGGATTGTGCGCAAAAGCCATAAGTCTTCACCATAAAAGCAATTGAACTTCACCTGACGTTTCAAGCTTTTCATTTTCTTTAGTGCCGTAGTTGTGAAACTTATATTACACAACTATGCTAATATAATTATAGCAAGAAATTTACTGCCCAGCCCTACTTTCGTATAAAGTTCATAAAAAAGCTGTTGTGATTTTGCTTTTCTTGTAGATTTTAATAGGTGCCTACCATAGCCCTCGTAGCTTTGTAGGATTAAACGCCCCACACACTTCTAATATGCGGGCTATCATCTGCAACGCGAAAGAAACTGCACAAATGGGTTTCTCCCAACAACAGTTCTTGTTGTGGAGAAGCCAGATTTCAAGGATCTTGCTATACGCGCGCAGACAACCTGTAAACTGTCGGCGTTTGCATATCCAGAATGCATACCTCTTTTAATACCATCAGAGGAAAAAAAGACATTGCAGGCAATTCTGCACTTGCTGCAAGTGTGTATAGCTGCTTGACTTTTCTTTTACCTTTTGTTACGCTTTAATTATACTTTGGTTCCCTGACAAGCGCCGATTTCCTTTCTGCTGTCACTTGCTGAATAGTAGGCTTGATTCTCCATTGAACAGCACGCACAAAAAGTTATTATTAGCCCCAAGGCCGTCTGGCTGACATATGCCCTCGAACAGCTTCGAACTGTTCAATGGGCTTTTACAAATTTATTGCTCCGCCAAGCGCTGCCAAACGGCCCATGTTTTCTTTCATACAGCATGTCAACTCGTCCAGGAGCAATATCGCAGAGCACCACCAGCACGCACGAAAGCGCTTGCATGCGCGCCTGCGGCCCCAGAATTAGAACAGTGAGCAACCCGCGCCTCAAGTGTCTCGCAGAAGCGCGCGCGGGGCTGTCTTCTATTTTGGCACCTCTTCGCGCATGCAGATGTTTCAAGTGGCCGTCGACCTCCTTTTCGGACTCGAAGAGCGGGCAGAAACAATAAATGAAAGACTGCCTCCGCGTCTCTTCATTGAATATGCGCGTTTGCGCAGTCGCGGTGTCAGAGTGCGTGAAACGCAAGCTCAAGGCGACGCTTCTAGGTCTCCCGAGGCGGCCGCAGCGCCGGAGCTGTTGTGTCATATATGGTTGTGTATACCGAGTGAGAGAGGCGACGCGGCGTGATGCCTGCGCCCGCTCCTCACTCGCTCAACGCACGAGTTTGCTGTCGCCGAGCGCTGCGGACACGTGTGAACAGCCGCAACGCACGGGCTTCAATTGTGTCGCCGAGTCGCCAACGCGGGCCGAGCCTCGCCGCCGTCACGCAGCGATGGTTCCGGAAAAGGCAACCGGAAGAAGGCGCGAGGATTTCGTTGTCGAGCGCTGTTTATATTCGACGCGGCGGCGCACTTTCAAGTATGACAGAGTACGAGTCGCTGTAACCTTTCACGCTCCTGCCTTGTGTCATTTTCGTCGCGACGTGAGCAGAGCGCTAACTCGATGACTGAGCATCTCCGCCACCTCTCAGCCGACACCGTTTATAACGAGAGGATTGGAGGAGGAGGCGGAGTGTATTTTGATTACAGGTGCACGCTTGCCACTTGATTTTGTCGTTTTATTTAACACTCCCCTCCCCCCCCCTCTTTTCAATAACCATCCTAGTTCTTTTTCACTAATAAAAGAACGAAGGCGTCCGAATTTTATTGTTTTTTTTTCCTCAACGAGCTTTATGTCTCGCTAAGCAGAGAGAGTGAGAGAAACATGGTTCGCTACGTGAAAATGCCTCAGCGTGCACGAGTTAATGTACCAAAGGATTGTTTCTTGACTTAGACGTTCAAGACACATTGAATGAAAATGTACGCTCATGGTTTGGCTTCTAGGAATGAACAAAGGAAGGTCTCTACAAGTTCTACATAACGATAAAAGTGTCTCTGGTTCATATAATATCGGTTTATTTAGGTAAAATTTGTGAGTAACTGAGACAGTTCGATTGCTCTCGTCGAGGAACACCAAAACAGTAAGTTCGATGCGCCCGTCCGCTTAAATTCCACGTTTACTCTGTTTTAAAATCTAATCTCGAACCAAAAATCCCATATAAAGCAACGAGAGCACTCACGAGTGAGAAAGGTCTCGTGTGGTGACGAGCGGCGGCAGCGTTAAAGCTGACATCGCGACACAGTAAGGAAAGTAAAAAATACAAAGAGAGAGAGAGATAGAGAGAGAGAGAGAGGAAACGAAAAGAAATAATTAGGGCGGCACAAATAACGTCATCGTGCGCTTTGCGGGCTTCGCTTCCTGCTCCCACTGTACGGCTTAGTCGGTCCGGCAGTCGACGAGCTTTCGGGACTCCCGAAACTGCACCCGAGTTACTGATAAAGGGGGACTGGAGAGATTCCGGGGCTATTACGCTATCGATTATTCCCTCTGTCAGGCCATAAGCGCAACTTCGCTCTCGCGATGTGGAAAGGAAATAAAGACAACGAAGAAAACGGAGAGCCAAATATCAAGGTTTCAAAGCTACCCCTTTCCCTCCCCCTTCCTCCCTTATTTCTCGTATTCTTCTTTTTTAGCCGACACAAAGTGTGATTACAGAGGCGGAAGCGCAGTCCCTAAAGAGAAAAATAAAGAACGATACAAGTCGAGAAAAAAACGGGAAGCGCCAGGAACGGGCAGCAGGAATGTTTCGCTTTGCGCCTCGCCGGGTAACACGCGTGTTACTCGAGTGTATAAGAGAACAAGTGCCGGAATATTTTGCCTCGTTCTCGTGAACAAATGAACTGTCAGGAACACGCTCCCAGAGCCGTTTGTCGCTGCAACCGATCAATGGAAGCCGACTCTAAGCGTGCTGCTACCCCTCTCATTTGGATTTCTCGCTTGCTTTTATTTTTTTTTTCACACACGCGGTATATTTGGGAGCGACCCAGTTCTTGGTGCTCGATCGCTCCTCTCACGGCGTTCTTGTTGCAGCCGAAGAACGTAGTTAATAATTCAGGTGGCACCATTAAACCAAAATGACTTTTGCATGTAATCGCAGAACGGCTGCTCTGCGGTGCCCCGTGAGTTAACAAGAAATGTTCACCGCACTTAGAGGACAAACGCGCACTTCTTAATGCCTGCATTGAACCTCTCCATGCCTGTATGGCGCGAGTTTGGTGAGAAAAAAGTTGCACCGGTGCCTAAGCCCCCCGGCTCTTGTCTAGGCAAGCTGCGCCCTAATCAGATGTATGGAAGCTATTGATACTTAACAAGCCATTTGACTGAAACGACCGCGTTCTATATATGGTATATATATAGACCACCCGCATTCCCGGCGGGTGGTCTATTTTCCCTGCTGTTAACTTCACGTTTTCTCTCTTAACCAATGTCATCCAAAACTTGACAGCCCTGTAGTTATCGTATTAGTAACACACACACGCACACGCACACGCACACGCACACGCACACACACACACACACACACACACACACACACACACACACACACACACACACACACACGCGCGCGCGCGCGCGCGCACGCACATTCTTTAACGATCATCTTGCTCCGATTCTGCTAATTTCTTTAGGGAATGAAATGCAAGAGCGCCTGTGTAATGTGCAGTAGGTGCACGTTGAAGAATCCCAGGTGGTCAAAATTAATCCGGGGTCGCTCGCTACGGCGTGCTTAATAATGATGTCGCGGTTTTAGTGCTCAAAAGCCATAAATGTAATTTCATTTTTTAACTAATTTCTTTCGCATTTGCTGCCGAGTGGCCGATTTTGGCGGTAGTGGGGTCGCGGCTTCTTGCTGTCTAATGACAAGAGAAAGAGATAGAGAAATAGAAGCAGAGGAAAGGCAAGGAGGTTAACCAGACGCACGTCCGGTTTGCTGCCCTGCACTGGGTCTAATGACAAGGCATGCTACAAAATACGGCGCTGAGTTGGTGTCGCCTTTTTCTTTGATGAAGCGCGCCAATCTATGAATTTACCCGCGCAACATTAAACTCTATATGTGTCGTCATCGTACTGATGTAGAGCTTTGTGGGAAAGACAGCTCAACTATTCGGACAAAGGTACCGTTAAAGGAGTCCATGAACATTGCTTGGGATAGCCGGGCTATTCGGCATCTCATCACGAGGTATCTAGAACGCTGCCAGTACGAAACGGAGCCCTCGTATGCGTGCTCTTTCTTCGCGCAGCTTCCGAATGCTTATTCAAGCCATGCATTGGACTTTTGTAGGAGTCCGTGATAAGAACGCTCTTATTTTGACGGCATCCCCTGTGCTTTTACTCGTAAATACCTTAACGCAATATGCGAATCTTGCTTAGATCTGAGCGATGAACGTTTCATGGCTAACAATCACTCCTTTTGATAGGGCAGACATATACATTTGCATAATTGCGTTCATAATTTAATGCACAACAGCAAAATTCGAGCTCCTGTCTACTGCAGCGTGCAATATGTTCTTTGTGCATCGGTGTCGTATAGTAGGCGTGTCTTTGTTTGCAAGACGCAGTCTTTCTCATTTTCTCCCTCGTTCATTCCTCAAGGCAAAGTTGTTATCATGTGGTCTCTCCTTCGCCTTCCGGAAAGCGTACGAGCACATCGCTCGCCACAATTTACGATCCGCGCCCGTTTTCGGGATGACGCATTTTTTCACTTCATTCCCGCTCAGCGTCCATCCGCGCGCTGCGGACCTTGCCGAGCTGCGCACGTTCGAGCCAGCAAGCAAGCAACTAAAAGAACAAAAGTGCGACAGCGGACAGAGAATAAAACAGTTTTCTGCGGCAGTTGTGACAGCCTGTGGGCGTGGCGACATGCGCAGCACCTGGTCTGAGCGATGAGCAAGCAGCCTGGAAAAAAAGGCAGCATACAGAGAACAGTTCTTATTTTTCTCTAGTTGGAACTTTGCTTACCCACCCTTGTCTTCCTTTGTTTTTTTATTGAAATGAAAATAACAGAGAGAGACGTAGTCACTTTATAATGGTGACGGCCATTCCTTTTCGTATAGCGGAAACAACAATTTAAAATATGAAAATGTAAGAAAATGAAGAAAAACCATGTCATAGGGTCAGAAATCCGCAGCACGTAGTGACTGGTCAGTGCGCTGTTTTTGGGCACTGCGACGAGCGCCATTTCTGACCGTTGTGTCGCGAAGGTCGAGCTAATGCATTGAAGCTTCGCGGCGATGCGACGCTAGGCCGAGCGAGATGAATGTTTTTCGTTCGCCCGGCGAAAAGCAGCTGCCCCGCCCGCTCATCCACAAGATATCGGGACCCGATCGGACCGGATGGTAGCAATTTAAGTGGCCTCTGTGTAATCCCTGTTCCTGTCATGTGTAAGGAGGTTTATTGCTGTTGTTATTTAAAGGTGCGACATATATTACGAAAGGGCGCATATTGAGAGGTGTTTGTGCCGCTTAACGTAGCAATGTACAACGCGAAACTATGCACGGACCGAAGTAAACACACAACATGCGAGATTCTTACGTTAATTCCTTATTTGTCAAATGAAAACAAAGATTGTCGAATGCGTGCTTATTATATTTAGTTGCGCTGTTAAGCGGCATAGGCTGTTGCTTACGTGAGGTGCAGTTTCCGTCGTATCATTCAGATACAATTAAAAGAAAGGAGCTTAAATGTTATCGTTTTGGAATAACCGTAAGTGAAGTGCTTATGCAAATTTACTCATGGTATATGGTTAGGCAGTGAGGGATGGCTTTCAGTGTACCCCTCAGCCCCTATGCAAGGGATCGCCTATGGCGCTTTCATATGGAAGAGTGTTACCGATCCAAAGCTTACCCACATTATCCCGTGTCGCAGAACGGCATGGTTCTCGTGCCTTGCGTCTGCTCCATTTTACCGGATGTAAAGATTTACCCTTAGGCAAAGTGCTTTTCATTGAGGCGAGGCCGCTACTGTCTGTCAGCATACGAGGGGATCTTCTTTAAGTTATATGAAATTTTTAAGAATCGCCTTTGGCAGGTAGCATAATTCTTGTTCTTGAGCTGGATTACTAGAAGAGGCGGACTTTACTAGCATGATAAATATACTTAAATAATTAAAAATCACTAATTATTTCTAATTACCTTACGGCACATATTGCAATTTACGAATTGTATCCGGTGAGCTTGCGAGACGTAACCATTTGGAATGAACTTTCATTATAACACCAGTTTGGAGATATGAGCCATCAAACTTACCGTAAAAAAAAATGCATTTTTGTTCCAGTTCCTTTTTTACGAAAATGCTCGTTTATGCATTGAACCATAAAAGTAACTGGAACGCCGATGTATTTCGCCCCACACTTGAAGAAATAATACCGCGAAACTGGTGTCATCCTGGGAATCAATTTAAAATGAATACGTCTTGCAAGCTCATCGGCTACAATTCGTAAATTTCAAAACATGTGCCGCAAGGTAATTAAGAAGTTAATTAGCGGTCTTGTGTTAATTATTTGAATGAGTGTTTCGATTTCTCGTGCTAGTAATGTGCGCCTGTTTGAATGACCTAGCTGAAGGACAAGAATGATGCTATCTGCCACCGACAATGTTTAAAAGTTCCATAATACTTACAAATGCTCACCCCGTATAAGGCTGGCACCCTGAAGTTTCCGGCTTCTTACCAGGTGCTTTTCTTGCCCCTTAATACGAGTCGAACATGTCTGATTCGACCTCTATAGCATGACGGCTGTAGTCAGTATCATCTATCAAAGGCACAATCTCACGACTATTTGGTCCAGATGCCAGTCAGCGTTGTAATTAGACAAAAAGAAAGTCGCCTCAAAGCGCTTCCGCAGTCTTGCGTTGAGTCATACTGCTTTGAGTCTTGGGGAGGAGCATACCGAAGTTATTTGGACTCGTTAAGCCGATTGCAAAAACGTGCTCTGGGAATCATAATCAATTCTAAGCTTAATGATTTTAGCAAGCCTTTATAGATCACAGATTCTGCTCTTCGACCTCTTATGTAAATTAAATATAGAAACATATATGTACATCACTGTCAATTGCAATCACCCTTATCATGTATTATTGTTTCGCGTGCCCTCTCGTTGCACTAGACAGTTCTTTTTTGATAATTTAAGTATTCCTCTCGCTAATAATGTATACATACTGGGAACGTCTGCTACAATTTCAGGGTATTATAATCTGGAACACTGTTCCTTTGAAAATGTCACCAAACTTTGCTAACGCACTAGAATACTGCATAGAACAGTTAACAAGTCTATGAAATAATTATTAAATATGTAACTAATTTGTATTTTTTGCGTCTGTATTATTTTTCTTTCTTTCTCTCTTCTGAAAAATAATTTTGTATATTGTAGATTAGATTTGATATTAAATTTGATTGATGTTATGTTCGATTTGATATTTCATCGAAATTGTGTGCTTTATTGTTGATGAACCTGTTGATTTGATATTTCATGATTGTATATTTGATATTGTTCAATGTTGTTTACCCTGTCCGAATTGCCATTGTAAGAAACTTCTTTTGACCCAAACTAGCTTTGGGCTAACTGTCCACTCAATGTGTGCAAATTTTACTTTACGAAAGAAGGAAATAAATGTCCCTCATTCGGTCATTCGGTCAGTCAACTTAGGGTTTGAAAGTTACACTACGCATCAAAACTGACGTGCGAAGCATTCCTTCAGAGCAATTCGTGTTTCTTCTGAAGAAACGTAAGTTTGGGCTAGTCGGCAGAGATTCATCGTGGTGTCCTATGAGCCAAGCAGAACCTATAAGCAAAGCATCGTTGTCCGACCTGGTTCTTTTGTATGCCCCTTGGCGCCTGAGACATCACGATGGAGTTCTTCGTGCACTAGGCAGCGTTGTCACAAAAGTCATCTGTCCCTGATGTCAAAGTCTATTAGCAAGTGCTAGAAACCTAAAGTAACACCGTTATCAAAAAAAAAAAAAATGGCGTGCGGGACGTTCCTGCTTGAGACTACTGAGTAGCCGCAGGGCACAAACTTGCATGCCCTTCCGGTTACACAGGGTCATTCATTACACGCTGAGCGGCAATGCATGCCGCAGGACGCCCCCATCCTGGTCGCTGTCTTTGTCTTCACGGATGACGGCAGAGGTGTGTGTCGGTCTGCATGGACGTTGCATATTCTTCCAACCTTCCAAACAAACAAAATGGGAGGTGGGATGAGTCACCGGGCCAACGTTCGAGAAGGCGCCACAGCCCGTGTAACAGCTGCTCGTTACACGTCGATCTATACACACAGAAGCACACTTTTGCAACAGGGCCAGCGCTTCCTCGGGCGGCCAATGCGTGTGCCTGGCGCGTCCACCTTTCCCCGGCGCTGACAAGCTGAGCGTGAAATTGTTGCCTTCCGCCGCCGTCGCTCCGCGCATTAATGCGACGCAGAACGAAGCGCAGCCGCTCTGTGTGCTCTCGCACGTTCCCAGGCTCCAATGCCGCACGAGTTCTGGGGGTCCGAGCAAAGACAGTGACGCATCGCTGCAAGATCCCAGAGGTTCTCCTCTTCGAGCGCCTCCACTCTTGGGAATCGTCGCAGGAGCGTTCCGTCACGTCGGCTTGTTTTGCCAGCCGAGCTAATCGAGCGTGCCGCGAGGTCCGCGGGCGCCTTTCAGCGAACGTGACAAGATGTACTATGCCATATTTTCGCGACTGTGGGTCTTGAATTTTAGTGCGATGACGCCTCTCATATATAGCCACACGGTGTCTCACATTTTGCCGTGTGTCTGATTCGCTTTTCTTCATTTGATTTGATTTTGACCCTTTTCAACACGTTTTATATTCGGTTCTCTTAAACTCGACGTATTACCGACACATACCTGCCTCCCATGTGTATTGAGCGATTATTTTATGTCTAGCGAACTGATGTACAATTCGCGCCAACTGCACACTTTAGTCAGCTGGTCGACTTTAGTCTGACTGGCGTGACTGACTTTAGTCAGCCAAAAGACATATGCTCTCCTCGGCACATTGCCGAGGAGAGCATATGAGCCACCTAAAGAAAGGACAAGCTCACTTGTCGAAATGTTGGCTCCGGCTTTCACCTTCTTCTCATTTTTGCTCATCGTCTTGAATTCCCATCTCCCGCATTCGCCCTGTTTTAGACAGCACATTTATTCGCGTTTCGCCCAATCCTCCGCGATAGTTCAGTTAATATATGGCGTTCTGATCCTGAGGCGGAGGTCGCGGGCTTGATTGCCGGCCGCAGTGGCCGCATTCTCATTGGAGAGGACTGCGAAAAGGCTAGTGTCCTAACAAGCACCTAAAGCTCGCTGCATGTTAGAAGAACCACATCAGATAAAAAATATATCCGGAACTTCCTGTAACGGTGTATTTCACACCCTCTGTGGTGGTGTGGGACGCATCAAAATAATCCAGTTCAGCTCGCTTTTCTTCGCCGACTTCATTTACTCTCTCGTGGATAGGGGTGAAGGATGACCAGTTGAACTGCGACTTAGCTCCTTTCGTGCATCTATACATGCCGAAATATACTCGTGCAACTGAGCTGGAGTTGCTCTCAAAGCTCTCAAATTTAGGTGTTACTATTGCGAGGTCTTAGCAGAGACATTGAAACAGCTGCAAGGTTTGAAAGAAGGAAGGAAAACAAGAGGTGAAAGGCAAGGAGGATAACAAGATTAATCGTCCGAGTGGCTACTCTGCACAAGGGTATGGGGCGATGAATTCTTGTCAGTCACGGGACTAGACTCTGCTCTGTAATGCTCGTATTCTGCGTGTGACTGTGTGATGCGTTGTTCCTTCCTCTCTCTTGTTATTTTTCGTTCGTCTTACATTTTCTTCTCTTTCTCTTTTCTTTCTCTGCTTTTCAAGCCGGTTGGCGTGGTGTCCCTTTTAGGAGACAATTGCTAGCCCGCTTTTCTTTCTGTGGTGTTTGTACCTATTTACAATAATAATAATAATAATAATAATAATAATAATAATAATAATAATAATAATAATACTTGCTGATTTCCAAAAGACCCGTGCACTAGATGAAGGTATCAGAAACATGTTCCGGTTAGACCGTTCAAAAGGATTCGTAAAAGCTGACTTTTGTTCGACAAGATTCCTCAATAGGAGAGGTTTGCTTCAGCGAATTCGTTTTAAAGCATTCTCATATTTGTAACAACGACTGCTACCATGCAAACAGCAATCTTAGTTATGAAAAGATTAACTACTAGCAACAAGTAAATAAGCAAAGGTGAATAAGCCAGCATGAAAGGCACAGATAATGGCATGCAATAGATCGCACCGTCGGGATGCATGCAATAGCTTGACGCGCTTACAGAACCAGGAGCGCAGCATACATGCGATACCTGAGCGGTGTGCTAAAAGCGAATAGAAATCGTAGCATCTGGTACCGGCCTAATTACGCGACTAAGGAATTTGTCGTTAGTGGCTAAAGAGATCACACGCGAAAGCATGAACTATTATGGCCGGCAACACTTCTGTTGCGCGCGATGGCAACCATTCCACAATTTCTGTATAAAGGCCTCCAGGAAAACATTAGATAAAAGATTGCGGGACGTTGTAAAGAAATTAATTTTCCTATCATTGCATGAATGTGTTTTCCTCCTTGTTTACATCTTGTTTGAAGCGCTGGCCTAAGCTCCAACGAAGAAAACAGCTGCAGCTTAGAGGCCAGCATGTTACGCAAGTATTCTATAATGGTCGTCCACGGCGAACGATGTGGCCGTAAAAAGAATGACTTCTGCTTCCTAAAGCCGCTTGTGTATATACTGTATTTCGCCTCTTGATTTATCTCTCTCTCTCTCTCTCTATCACTCTCTCTATCTATGCATCTTTCCAGCGGCGTTCTCTCTCTGTATCGCTTAGCCGCAAATTGCAGTCAGGGCTCGGCAATATAATGATAGCGTTTTGAAGAAGACACAGTGTGATATACCGCTATATCTGTATAAAGCACCTTTGACAAGTAGGAAAAAAAAAATCCCGCTCACGTATTGCAGGCGAGCATGTCCTTCCTTATGCGACCTCCAGTGCCAAAACCGGCCGCGTTCGCATTAACGAGGCATCGACGGCGCAGCGGATTAACGACGCGCAGACACAGCTGCATGTACAGGAACTCGGTATCTCGTTTCTGTATCGCATGCAGCATCCATCAACGCCGCCTCTCGCTCTCCTCCTTCGCTCAGCACACACGCGCGCACGAGCGCTAAATCCACATACGTATATGGGAGAGAGAAAGCGAGGTGCAACATGGCCGCACTCTGCGATACACGGGGCTGATAACCCCTCGGAGAAGGGCAACGCACATTTCCTTGGGGGCGAGCGAGCGTGTTCGCATCAACGCGCACACGCTGAACGGCTGCTGATGGTGCCGCAGCAACCGCTTCGTATCCGCGGTTGCTCCGCCGAGTACCAGAACGACCTCGGCGGAACATAGCGTATATATCGGACGGTCGGCTAGGGCTGCCACAAGGCGGCTGCCGCAGAAAGGTCAGGAGCGGCGACGCCTGTAAAACAGCGTCCACGCACTGGACCGTTCAGCCATGAGAGGGAGGGAGGGAGGGCAGACGAGTGAGTCTTGACGAAAAGGAAGAAGCGCGCATGGATGACGATGTGACGCGAGAGAAACGAGAAAGGAAAGTTGTAGAAGGTAAGGGCATACGCTCGCGAGGAGGGTTTTGGAAGCTGCAAACGAGGGGCGAAGGCTCAGTCGAGAAGTGCGTCCTCTCTGTACGCTCAACTGGCCACCCTCTCACACCCCCACCACCCCCGGGCGAAGCCTCATTGCGTATGCACATCCGCCGGAAATGTCGCTCCTCCGCTCTCCTCAAACGCAGGCACGAGGCTTCGCCTCCTATGTAGTTTGCCCCTGCATGCAGTGGCGACTTTTGCATGGTTGCTGCTGCTTCTTTTTTTTTTATTTATTCACGCCGTGATGCCTTTGGCGGAGACGCCACGATGCGATTGCGTGTGAGTTTTTTGTTTCGTGCGTGGTAGAGCATGCAGCAACAGCAGCCGGAAAGCGGCCGCTTGATTCCTCTGTCTCTGTGTTTGTGAATGTGTCTTTCTCTGGCCAACGAGCAGCCTAATATGACTGCGGGAAACGGGGACACGCGGTATGGCATATTCGCCGACCGCGATTCTCCTGCTGCTGTCGTTGACAGTTGGCGCCCGCGGTAGTCGGGTGTTCCTTGGTGTGTTCCTTGGGGATTTGCGGTGGTAGCTCGATGAGGCACATCTATGGTGTTGGGGCTGTTGCGGGTATCTGTGTGCATGCGAATGGTGCCGAGTAGGATGTTGGGCTGAAGCGGAAACTGCCTAATTAAGGCCCTTACACACCGGCTACGGTGATTGTAGCGAGGTGTTGTGGGCTACGATGGAATGATGGTAACCTTCACGCAGTGTTCTCCTAAACCTCGGCGGGAGACTACCGGTAACTGGGGGGGAAGGGGGGGGGGAGGAGGGCTCTCCGAAGCTCTCTTATGGATGCTATATCGGCCCCTGGGGTTTGAGCCGCTGGCAGGCTCAAGCTTTCAGGCCTCAAGTTTGATCCACATCAGCGGGGAGAACCTGGTGTCTGAGGAGAGCCCCGCCATAAAGTGTCACGGCCGGTACTTGCCCCGCGCTGCAGCGTACGTGCTCTCCAGAAGATGCGCCGCAGGCGGCCTGCCGGACGGATGCCTGCTAGCAGTGCACACACACACACACACACACACACACACACACACACACACACACACACACACACACACACACACACACACACACACACACACACACACACACACACACACACACACACACACACACACACACACACACACACACACACACACACACACACACACACACACACATAGCGAACCCATGCGCCAACGTTCGGTGGCTCTAAAGATAGCGCCGCTTGCAGCGCAGGCTAAGCAGCACACAGGCAACCCGGGATCTCCCGAAAAAGCGGTCCCCCCTCGTCTATAGAGAGCATCGGTGTCGCGCTAGCTGGCTGGCTCCTTGGACAGCGCCCACGGCTCACCCTTCTCCCTCGCCGCCGCCGCCGTCTATATGGCGCAGCGGTGGCAGTGTGGTGTGTCTGCTGCCGGGGTTGAGATGCCGCAGGATCCGGCACGCGTGGTCCCAGGCAGCCAGTCGGCGCCCGGCCATGTCCCTCTAGTAAGCGGCGGCGCGTGTTGTTGACCTCGGCCCCCGCTTGGCGCTGCCATTGCCTCGTCGTCATCAGGACCGCGCGCGTTGTCTAGGGCCGCGCCCCAAGCGACGGCCTTGACTCCACGCATCATACGCCGGCAGTGGCGCGTGCGGTGTCAAGCGCGGGAGCGCGTCTTCCTCGCTACATATAGTAGTCGTACGTTGCGTAGTTGGTGCGCGCGCCGACTGCCGGTTCGGGCATGAAACAAGAATGTTTTATAAGCGGGCCTCATTATTTCTTCTCGCACTGCCGCCTCTCTTCTATCAGCCTCTGTCACTCTCGCCTTTAGGTTCTCGCGGCGGACACGCACGTTGCGGTCTTTCTTTTACCTTGTCTTCGGTTCCATGTTTTGTTGTTCTTTTGCGCACACCTTATTTATTGCTGTTGCCCCTTTAAGGTAGTAAATGACGAGGTGAGTTGCGCCCTATCGTTCCTCTCTCATTCCTGTTTACAGTTTCTTGCAACTTCCATGTTTCTCTCGCTTAAGTTTAGGAAAGGTTTGCTTTTTCTCAATCTTTTCTTTCTTCTAGCATGTGTGATAACGGGGGCAGAGGGGGGAGGGGGTGCTGTTTAAAGCGTGGCGGCAGCGCCTTCTCGCTCGCGTGTTGTGAATCAACGGCCTGCTTTCTGCGGTCTCGCTGAACTGCATCGGAACGCGTCCCCCTGACCTCTGCGACATGCTTGCGTAGCTTTTTTATTTTTTAAAAAAGAATTTAACGTCGTTGCATTGTATGAAAAAATTACCATCCTCTGCAATGACTGTTTGATCCCCGAAACTCAATTACTGCAATAAATTGCTGGATACTTTGAGAACCCCACGAACTAACGAATGACCGAACGCTGATGGTCAGCACATTTCCAAGCACATAATTGTTGTTCACAGTAACTCTTATTTGAATAGAAAGGTGGCAAAGTCCCTCAAGAATGCAACTCCGAGAAGTAAGCATAATACATAGAAGTATAAAACAGAATATAGAAGTAAGCTCGCACTGTTTCCCTCTCCAAGGAAACTGCCGGTTCACCCACTTTTTCTCGTGAAACAAAATTAAAAGAAACTTGTTTGAAACACTGAATTCATTAAATGAAAAGCGTCGCACTAACTTTTCTCATTCGCCCATATACACATGAGAGTGCTCGTGGCGTTAGGTCATTACGTGCGAGTGCGCAGAAAGTGGAAAAATCGAACAGGCCGGTAAGGGGGCACCGGCCGTAAGGATGACGCTTGTGTGGCTCTATAGTTTCCGCGAGAAGCATTAAGTATAAAGCTGCCGAAAATGCGCCTTGCTATAAAGCGTCGTGTTGTTGAGACAACGGCTGCGCGTGCCACATGAACGCAGCTAGGAGGGCAAGAAACGCCTCATGCACAGAGAGCTCTCAAAGTTTCCTTTGTTTGGGTCTCGCGAAGACCCATTGGAGCGCAGTGAAAACAATAGAGACTTGTTTAGCCTGGCGGTTATTCCAGTGGGCATCGCTTACGACGAGGGTAACGGTGAGGGCACGACGTGTCAGCCTTTCTTTCTTTCTCTCTTTCTTTCTTTCTTTCTCTCTTTCTTTCTTTCTTTCGTGAGTGAGTGAGTGAGTGAGTGAGTGAGTGAGTGAGTGAGTGAGTGAGTGAGTGAGTGAGTGAGTGAGTGAGTGAGTGAGTGAGTGAGTGAGTGAGTGAGTGAGTGAGTGAGTGAGTGAGTGAGTGAGTGAATCAGCGAGTCATGCTGCTGTGTGTGCAAAAGATCCTGTTCAGCGTTCCCGGCTACGCTACTGATAGATGGAGCGTAGCGCTGCATTTCAACAAACATTCCAAAGTAATGTCGGTGCTAGCTGGGAAACTCATTTTTGAAATTTTTTTGCCTAAATAATTTCGCCAGCACCGACTCGATAAATACAAAAGCGCTGTCAAGGGAAATTCAAGAACCTTCAGCACCTCAGAATCACGGCACGTTCTTTGAGTGTATAATTGTTCATTGCAAAGAAGAAAGCGGCTTGAACCGCGAATGGATGGAATGGAGACAGTGCATCCCTTCTAATCGAGTCGCAGGTTATTGACCTTACGCGAGGCATTAGAAAGTCTTAAACGCGCCACTGTTTTATCTTACTATAACAGCTCCTTGCTAAATGAGGTACAGCCAGGGTTATCTTTTCCTATAACAAAAAAAGAAATGAAGAAACGGAAGGAGCGTTATAATCAAAACCTGTCGAATTTCACCGACGTGTGCCTGATACATGATCTTTTCCTGTTCTTTACAAGACATGCAGTCGGGCTGCAAGAAGGTCGCTTGAAAAATTACCTCCCCTCCTCGAGTCCCATGTAATCATATTCTCTTGGTTTCAGCCCTGTTCAATAGAACACCTATAAAAAAAAAAAACACTACAAATTTACGCACAATCATTCCCCATAATCTAACTGTGTAATGCTTGCTGAAAACGTGTCATTAAGGAATTCGATCGCAGTCGGGTCACGGTGCGGACTAAAAGAAGTGCGAAAATTAGCTTTCTTTCTCGTGTTGTATTTGCTCACAACGTACCCCTTTGTCGTAGATTTACTTCGGCTAACGAAGAATATTAATAAAGAAGAAAAGAAAAACGCAGGGCTGGAAATTAGAACTTCCCTTTTCTTCCTTTGCGTGCGTCTTCTGCATCCCGCTTCGCTAATTGCCTATCACCCACTTTGTGTTGGCAAGAAAAAAAAAGAAAAAAGAAAGAGCGAAGTTTAAATTTTTGCCATAACATGTCTTTGTAATTACTCCTAGGGCCCAGCGCTCTTGCGGCGTACGGAGATTGACAAAGCAGTTTTGTGTAACTTGGTGGTTTTGCTTTTACACCGACAAGTTGTTCAAATTTCGAAAGAAAAGCAACCTTTTAGCACTCTTGTTAGTCTCTTCTTCACACCTTCTGTTAAGAAATCACTTATCGACTTCCTTTCTTTATGTTTTCCTATTATTCAATTTTGCACCCTTGCACTGAATCTTCTTATGCAAGGGCAGCCGGGATGAAATTTCTTGGCGTGACATTGCCTTCTATACAGAAGCAATCACAAAAAAGTTGTCAGTGTATGGCATAACGATTCCGTCTTTTTTTCGACGCTGCTGTGACAATGCAGCGGGGATATCATAGAATCGAATTCTCGGGTTCTACGGGCCAAAAGCACGAGTTTGTTATGAGGCACGCGTAGTGGGGGACTCCGGTTTAATTGTGACCACAAGGGGATCTTCAACATGCCGCAAATGCACGGGACAGAGGCGTTTTTGCATAATTCGCCCATTGAAATGCAGTCACCGTGGTCGGGATTTGATCCCGCGACCTCGTGCTTAGCAGCGCAGTACTATACACTCTGGAAAAAAGTTTACGCTCTTTGAGTTGTATCTTGTCCCCAAACAATATTCGTCATCTGCCTTGCCTGTATTTCCTTTGTTTAACGCTGCCGGCCCGGTACTTCCTAGTCACGAACGCCTTGCGCGTTATCAGCTTGCCACAGCATTCTCCATAGGAAAGTAGCGAGCGCCGAGTTTTCAGGAGAGAAAACGCAAGCAAGGCTGATCATGATTATCGTTGTGGGACAAGATAAGCCCAAAGAGTGTTGACTTTTTATAGAGTGTACACTCTGAAGCAAAATTACACCCTTTGTCCACACAACAATAATCGTGATCTGTCTTGTCTGCATTTCCTTTCTTTAACGAGGTGAGCCCAGTGCTTCCCACTAACGAACGGCACGCGCATTATCAGCATGGCCTAGCATACCTGACAGGAAAGTAGCGGGCGCGGCGTTTTCAAGAAAGGAAACGCAAGCAAGGCAGATGACAATTATCGCGTTGTGGCAGATATATACCCCAAAGGGTGTACCTTTTGTCTAAGAGTGTACATTCTTAGACAACGGTACACCCTTTGGGGTGTACATCTGCCACACAACGGTACAAAGGGTGTATCGTTAAAGAAAGGAAATGCGGACAAGACAGACGACGATTATTGTTGTGTGGCAGGATACGACCCAAAGGGTGTAATTTTGTTTGAGAGTGTAGCCATTACACTCTTAGAAAAATTTACACCCTTTAGGGCTTATCTCGTCCCAAATAATAATCGTCAACTGTCTTGCCCGCATTTCCTTTCTTTAACGCTGCGAGCACGGTACTTCCAAGTCAGGAACGGCTTGCGCGTTATCAGCAAGACAGATCATTCTCGACAGAGAAGTATCGAGCGCAGCAGCGTTCTGAAGAAAGGAAAGGCAAGACAGATGACGATTGTTGTTCTGGGACAAATATACACCCCAAACAGTGCAACTGTTTTAAGAGTGTAAGCCACCGCGACAGTTCGCGGATATTATAACGTAGGATGAATAACATTAGAGCAACGCAGGCGATACTGGCAGTATCCTTTATTTGTTTTTAAATGGTGCGAGACGATGGGGCAACGTGGCTCTTCGCTTGTGTCGGTTCCGAACCAAATATTGCGTGCATAAGCTCGGTTCCATGGATATTTCGATATAGGTCTCAAGAGAAGCTACAATATACAAGAATTTGCAGACTGCAGGATCTGCAGTAACTGGCGGAAAGAACGAAGGAATAACCGTGATAAGGCTCAACCTGTTGGTATCGCAGGTTTGTCACCATGTGTTCGTTCGCCATGAACCTGCCATGACACCCGCCGCCAAGCACGGGCTTCGGCGACAGCTGACGACTGGGGTCTAGATTAAATGCACTTAGTCTAAGCGGTTTAGCAAGAGTAAGAGATTTGGGGTCCGTATTCTCGGAAATCTAGAATTGTTCGTAAGAGAGAATTCTACACAATCATGATGTGGGACACCTTAACGAAGGCGGCCTGCCAATGGCAAAGAGCACTTATGAACGAAAAGCTTTGGGAGTACGACCGACGGTTTATTATGGGTACGGTGATGCGCGTAAGGTGCAGTCATTTTCCCTGCTCTTATTTTCTGTTGAATACCACTAATTGTTCTGGAGCAGTGGCACAGGAGACTTAAAACAACTAGTGTTCCTTCGTGACCTGGCGAAAAAAAAAATCGACGTTCTGCAAAACCGCGTCCGCGGCGGGTGCCCAGACCCACTAAAAAGACGCCGGACTCGAATCTTATTGATTTGAAAATAAAATTTACGCTCTCTCTCTACAAACAGCTGCCGCTTAGAATCGAACTCATGCCCCAGTAGCAATCTGAAATCTACAACGCAATGCGCTGAAGCGCGGCCTCTGCGCTTGACTTTGTCCGAAAGGGTTATCTTGGGGCCTTGGCTGGACGTGATGCGAAATCCTTTGGCGTGATGAGAAAGGCTATCGTCAAATTCCCGCACAAGAGCGCTCTGGATTTGAAACTTAGGAGAGTCTTCAGTGTCCATTCCTACGGCCATTTTCGTCCTCATCGTCAACGCTTTCCCGTCTTCGTCGTTTTTACTATCGTTCCCCTTAACCCCGGTGCTGAGTAGCTGGCCAGGACTACAATTCAGGCCCAATTCTCATCCTAATAAAACTCTCTCTCTCTCTCTCTCTCTCTCTCTCTCTCTCTCTCTCTCTCTCAGCATTTAGTAATTCGTGCGGGGTTTTTTGAGCATGACGCAGGCCCCGATATTGGTGACGCGCGTTCGTGTAGTTCGGGGACCACATCAGGCAATACATACATAGTGCAGCGCACTAGGATGACAGTGTGTGCATAACAAACAAGTTGTTCTTCGGAAGATGGCGGTGTCTGCTGCAACAGCTTGCTGCTGTCGCAGTAATTGAGTTCAGAGCCAAATAAATCGCTGGAGTCTGCGGATGGCTTTTTATGGACGTATCGGTGTAGATAGAAGAATAAAAAAAATAGTGTATAGTGAGGCTGTTGCGGGATAGTAAACGATAGGTGTGAAACGAATCTTTATTTAGCATTTTGTATCTGAATATGTACAGGTCGACCTCCACGTGCCAATCTTAGATTTATATAACGACCGCAGATAGACATTCCTTGCCCATGTTTTTTGTTTATAGCTTCGAGGCAGGGAATGTGACCCGAATTCCTAGCAAGCCGAGTCGGCATCACGTGTTATATCTTTCCACGTCTGGAGATTATAGCTACAGTTTCCGCAGCTGGAAAATACCGCCTTGTGACTTGTGATGTTTGCATTTCGGTGCATTCTTCGGCTGCAATGTGGAGAGGAAGAAACGGCTACTTGAAAACTTGCGAGGACGTCAACATTTCTGCGCTCTGCAAGTACTCGAAAATAATGCTCCGGAAAGTCACAGGATAGCCTGGAGATTTATTATCTGCTGCTCGCTACTCGGCGTATTATTTTGTGTGTTTGAGTCTTGTGACTTTTCTTAGCTTTTCTTCAGGAAACGTTTTTAAAGCGTTTATTTTGTCGCTTTAAGAAAAAAATTATGTAAGCTACACATCCTATTGACTATAGTATAGGGCAGGACCCGATGAAGCTGTTCCAGCTTTTTGTTCTGTCTCCTCTTTTCACATTCAAATGACATTAAGTGTATTTATTTATTTATTTATTTATTTATTTAGAAATATTGCTGCATTATATTCTAGTTCAGGTAAAGGGGAATAAATGGAGTTGGGCTTACCTTGTGGGTTTAAGCGGGTATTTCTACCGCTTCGACTACTGGACAGTGAACCATAAGTCGGACAGCATGCACGCATTGCACACGCGAGCACGTCACTGCTACGGTGTCGCCGTGTTGTTGGGGTGATCTTGATCTTGGCTGCGGTCACGAAAGGTTACGCTGTCGAAAAACACGTCAACGCAGCGTGCGCCTCTTGCGGCCGCTCTCTTGTTACTCGTGGCGGAGGTTGCGCGGGACGTCTGCCACAGCTTGTTCCAGAGCACCAGATAATGAGCACTGTCCCCGTTTCATGTATAGGAGCATCTGGCTGTAAGCCTATGACGCACAAGCTGCGTAGGAAAAAAACGAACGCTGTAATAGATACCAGCGACTCGAGTTTGTAACATTAAAATTAGCGTTCTGCTGTTATTTAAAGTTTAAAATTAAATTTAGAAGTTCAGCTGTCAGTATATGCTGACAAGCGAGAACCACCGTGCGTGCGTGCGTGCGTGCGTGCGTGCGTGCGTGCGTGCGTGTGTGTGTGTGTGTGTGAGTGTGTGTGTGTGTGTGTGTGTGTGTGTGTGTTTGTGTGTGTGTGTGTGTGGTGCGTATATAATATCGGATGATGTAAAAACTGGGGTGTTCACAGTCTTTCTTGTTGGGCAACCCCCTGAAGGTATCGTCTTCCTTCCAGCTTCTCGTTTAACGGCATCGCAAGTGGGGGGGGAGGGGGGGGCGGATCCTGAGAGTAGGTCGTTCTTGTGCGTCGTATGCGGGCACGCGGAGAACGCCACCATTTTGGCCGAACTGGCCGGAAAGCACGTGCGTGCTGTGGGATGCCGGCCGCGCGGCTTCCTGCGCGCGCCCTCGCACATTGGCCGATGACGAATGGGGCCCCTAATGCTCTTTCGCAGTGGGCGCGCTCTTCCTCTTCCCGTCGCGGTGAAGCTAAATGGGGGCCAACGTGCACTCTGGGCGTCGTGGCTTTGTTCGCTCGCAAGGGGCGATAAAACACCTGCAACACGGCCCACGGTTGCGTCGCGCGCCCCCGAATACACTCGGAGGGGGCCCCCAAGTTGGGAGCGTTCAGGGTGCGCCTCGGCCGCTTGACGTTCAAAACTACAAGAGCAGCCAGCATCATTCGGTTCTCGTGCTGCTGTTCGACGGTGGCGTAGCCGCAACTTGCGGGCGTTGTTGGTGGTGCTGCGACAGAGAGAATTTAGGCGAAAGAGCTTCGTTGGCAAAGGTCTTGCGAAGGAAGTTGTAGCATGCAGTTACACCTTAGAAGACTATTTGGACCGCGGCAGCCGTGTTCGATAGCCTTGCCAGAATGATCGTTTCTTTCTCTATGTACGCGCCTTCGAGTTCTGTAGACGCTCCATATCGAAAGTATGAAGCCCGCATTCTTTTCGCGGTGCCGCCAAGACGTGCTGACAGCCCATTCAGTCAAAAATATTCATGCTTGCTTTGTACCCATTCACCAATTTATATTTCGATATGACAATGAGCCAGGAACACTTCCTGGAAGCGAGTTAAGACTGCTGTGACATTTTCTGCTAGTGCTTTCCTCGTACGCTTATACAGTTGTCTCGTCTGCGTATGGCTCCTAGGTCGTCTGCAGTATAATTGTCTTTAGACAAGACTAAGTACTGAAATCGAAACTATAGGTCCTGAGGGGCATAGTTGCACCTTCGTGTGTGTGTGTGTGTGTGTGTGTGTGATTTCGTGTTTGTTCTATGTCGCATGAACGGCAACCAAAAGCGCTCTATAGCTAAACGCGAAGTGCTTAGGAATATACTCAGAGGAAACGTCGGCAATTATCTTTCAAGGTCCCTCTGCATGAAACCATAAACCCGAGTCAGTGCCGGCTTTCCGTCGTTACATTTCAACGTTCCTTTTCGACGCTGAGTCAGTGGCTAACAACCTTTTTGTTAACAGGCACGAACAGGCCATAACGCTTTTCTCCCCTCTTTTTTTCAAAAGCCACTTGTGCAAGGAGTGCCAACGCACGGACGAACAATAACCCGGGTGCCCGAGGAAACCCCATGCCCAGTCAAAACAATCGCTCAGGCATAGTCAGCCTGGAACGTTTAGCTTTTCAGCTCGGCGTTTGGATAGCACGCGTTTTCTTTGCCACGTGGGCAGGGCGTTCGCCCTATGGGCAAAATATTTACCTCGCCTGGCTTGTGTGCGCAGTCAAAATAACGTCGCTGATCCTGTGGAAACCGCGTAGTTTCCGAAACAAGGATCGGAACTTTCTGTAAGCAAAATATCGCGCTGTGTAAAGCAGCCATGTGTGAGAAGGGGTCTTCGCGAAGCAAACAGCAGTTGGGCATGTCTTTCGGGGAAATCCCGGCTTCGGTCTTTCACCGCTCTTTAGTTTTGCGGACAGTGTTCGTGGCCATAGTCCAAGAACCGTAACGAGAGAAAGAATTAAATCATGGATAAACAAAATTGTTTTACGACTCGGGACGGGCAGGAAAGTTGCGTTCGAAGTAAAAAACAAAAACAAAAAAAACAGCGAGAGAAGCGAGAGAGGGATAAGGGGTGGCGAAAATGGAGGGGTAAGTTCTAGTGAAAAAAAAAAGGGAGTGGGGAGCTTTGACTCTCAAAGGTCATTGCAGGAGACTGTGAACTTGCGTCACTCTTCTTCTCAGCTGCGTGCTCAGCAGGAGACACAAGAGCACGTATTGCTGCTGGGCGCGAAAAACCCTTTCACGGATGGCGTTAAAGGTCGTCGTAGAGTTTAGCGTTACATCGAATAGTCTTCGCAGTTACAAATCTCAAAGAAATAATGCTGGACTGAAGGGTGCAGTTTCTGCGCGTTCGTTCTGTATTTTGAGTTGGAGGGCAAGAGTAAGGCTTGCGAACTGTATTGCGCAGTGTGCTTTGGGCGCCAACAAGCGTGTCACTTCGCATCGTCATTTTAATATATGCATCCGATCTGTGCGAGCAATCCGCTACCTCTCGTAAATCAATGCATCAGCGTGTAAAGGTAACGCGCTTAGGAAGGTTGGCATCCTTAAATCATACATATACGAGTAATGAAAATAAACCTTTATTGTAGACGCAGTTGCTGCGATAACCTACTTGACATTTTTTTCATTCGGAATTCACGCATACTTCTCTATTGTTTCCTTTATTCGCATGCGGTTGCGCTGTCATGTCATAGTGAATACCTTGGTTTTCGTTAGATTACCGAAACTAAGCAGCAGTGGGCTTGGTCAGTGTCTCGGCGAGTGACGTCGCTGAGTGAAGAGTGCTTTCAAATTTTAATACCTTTGTAATATAGCCATGCTCAGAAAGAAAAAAAAAAGGATACACATTCGGAATGCTTAAAGGGGCACTAAAGGAAAACGACAACTCAGTTAAGAATACCATAATATTCTTTTAGAGCGCATATGCTTACGTCTAAATGCTGATTATACTGCAATAATATGACGCAACTTCTAACAATAAATTTTGATTCTGAAAAGAAAATAAAGGCCGACATTTCTTTTTTTTTTTTAATTTCGCACTGTTAACTCAGCGTCAGTACTCCAGTGTGACGTCATATGAAGTCAAGTTGCAAGCAGACCTGAGCAGACGCCGCGAAATTCTATGTCGTCACGACTGGCTAGTGCCGGAAGTTCAAGGCGACATCGTCACCCGTCTTTTGCTTCTTTTCCAGTCTGTCAAGTCTTCCCTCATGGTAAGAGCGACTCTTTAGGTATTATAGAAGCGTAATTTACTGATGCAGCTCAAACAATCTTGCTCTTTAGTGCCTGTTTAGCTGAGAACAGCTCCTGATTGTGTTTCGCCTAAGGTGTTCTATATACTATAATCACGGAGTCAGACGGTCGGCATCTGGCTCGCGTCGGCAGCATCGCTGAGTATCGCTTCTTTAGCGCGTTTCCATTGCGGGCGCACTTCGTTGTTACTTTTCTCTCTCTCTCTCTCTATCTCTCTCTCTCTCTCTCTCTCTCTCTCTCTCTCTCTCTCTCTCTCTCTCTCTCTCTCTCTCTCTCTCTCTCTCCCTGTTGTTAGTTATTCTTGTTTGCACGTCGAACGAGCAGACGCTAGGAGCTTAAGCGTCCCACACAAGAGTGTGAAGAATGTGAATGGAAATCCATAAAGAATCCTGTTGACTTCCTCATCGAAACATGACACATTTGTTGGTCGATATGTGTGGGTACTGTGTCACGCATGCGGTGTCTGCACATCTTGAGAAAGGTCGCACGCTGTTTCCCTGGTAAGGGAGCCGGCCGATAAAACGCGCCCCAGGCAGCTGCACAGCAAATCTGTCTCTTGTCGCTCCCGCCGCCTTTGTCAGTCAGCTGTTCGTGTGGGGTCCCGTCAGGACCCTTCAAGACGCCTACGTCGGAGGAAGCGAGGATTAGGACGTCGCTCGCCGGGAGAGAAGACGAGCCGCGAAACCGACGTCGTGGCCCTAACACCCCAAACCCTGGGTTTTTCTTGGCTATTTTGTGTGTCTGGATCTGCGTGTGTAGCAGAAGCAAGCAGATCGTCTTCCAGGCGTCAGCCGCCCTGTTCCGAGTGCCTCTATTTCTTTCGCTGAATCTCCTTGTGTGGCGTGCTGTCCGCTCAGCGGCTCAAAGACGTGATGGTGTGAGAAAAGAATTGGTTCGACTTATGAAGTATATGCTCTACGCCTGAAGAAATAGTAGACGTGCGTGAGCTATGTATGCTCGGCCTCAAAAATTTACGGGACGTGAATTTCAAGTTAATTGCGAGTTTGTGTGGTTCGTTAAGGCATGGCGCTTCCAATTTGAAGGGACACTGTGCAAGTCATAAAGGCTACTGCAAAGTGAAACTTCGAATTCGATGCTATGTCCCCTAGCTTCCGGTGAAATAAGCCTTCGCGCAGTTCTTGCGTCCCGTAAGCTTTCGCGGTCAACTGAAGGCGTTCGTGCTTTCCTGCGAATGGGGAAGCGCGTGTGACTGGACAGTTGGAGCACCATTGTTCCTGGAAACATTATTAGGACCTTTCGTGAGGCTCAAATTTATAGCTGGCCCTTTGCAGATAATGCCGAAGACGGGCGCCTTGCCTTAGGGTAGATTATAGAACTATGTCGCAACAGGTGCACAAATAAATTCGTTTCACACAGATATTGTAGGATAGGAAATCAGCGGCTTGTCCGGCTGACTTTACTCTCTTTCCGAGCTACATCCTTGCTTTTATATTTTTTTCTGTCTCCCCGTGTTGCGCTTTTGTTACCAATATACCGCGTCACCAAGTTCTTGTTGGGAACAGCATTGCTGGTCTCTTGCAACAGTGTGACACCTTGTGACTGTGACATCCTTGCCTTTCAGAACTCCTCCTGCCAGGAAGAAAGAAAGCGTCAATTGCTGCAGAAATTTTAACTGCGATACATCAGTAAGATACGGTCTGACATTGTCATAGACGAGTTCGATTAGCCTCGCTTAAACCTGCGTGGCCTCAGAACATACCGGTACCAGTACTACATACTGTCTGCCGCAACGTGTATATTACCAAGTTAAAACTGTGGAACAAATGTGCGAAGATGAAAAAGAAGAAAACAAAATTTTGTTACTACATGTGTTAAATGTACAATGTTGGGCATGCTTTAGTACTACGATAACTTAACCAGCCGCATCCGTGCGACGATTCATTTGCGTTTTACGAATTAGGGTTCTAATCTCTTTCAGCACCTTCGCAATGATATAAAGCTGCTTCTGAAGGGCTCCGTCTAACTTCCTGCTTTGAGCTCGAACGCAGGAACAAAAGCGAGAGAATAAAAATACCGTGATATTGAAGCAGCGCACTTAAATCTGACATGTATACACGTACACATAGAAAGGACGTACACAGGCGCTTTCTATGTGCACGTGTACGTGTCAGATGTAAGTGCGCTGCTTCAGTATGACTCACCAACAAGCCCACCAGTATCAATTAAGCAAAAATGCCGTGTTGAGAGCCGCACTGCAGCAACAAGAGCAACCAACGCCTCCTTTATTAACTTTTTCAGTTTGATAAAGGAGGCGTTGGGGAAACGCAAGCGCACTCAAGCGGTGGTGGTGGTGGCACGCACGCTTTCTCGCGCGCTTCCCAGAAATAGCGGCATTGGGTGCACGGATTCTTCAAATTCGTGCGCGCGTATATTTAGCCTCCCACCAGAGGGCGGCGGAGTCACTAACCCCCGAACACAATCGCAGGGGATCAGTTCCACAAGCGCGCCGCGTGTTTACACTGCGCGGCCACGAAACGACCGGCGGCCCGGCGTCGCTGAATTTCCCGCGAGGATGCGTGCTTACATTGGCGATGCAAAGTGCGGGCTGCTGCGGTTAATGTTCTCCATTTACCTCTGCATTAAAGCGGTGGCGTCCCGTTCTCTCCAAACTCTTGTCATAATATTCAGATGTTTGCAAGCTCTCGAGCAAGTACTAGGCGGCCGTGCGTTTGCATTAATTAATATCAAAGAAGAAAGCACTGTCCGCAGAAATATCGGGAGAAACGATATTAAGCGCTGTATGAACTCTGCATTAGAAGCCCTGCATAACAGCGGAGCCGATATAAGTTTAGTTCGTAGGGTTCGTATTATAAACCTAACCTTCAGCTGGCCGTTTGCAGGTAACGATTAACACGAGCGTACTGCCTAGAGGTATATTACAGAAATAACTCAACAGATATATAAACAAGTTCGTTTCGCGCGGATATTGCAATATATTTAAGGGTTGCAATCCTAATTCCTCGCAATTTTCTACGTTATCTGTTTTACGGCAAGCTCCTGAAGCGACCAGTTGCTCAGCCAAGGTTGCTGCTAGACGACGGCTTAGAAACTCATAGCAACTCATTTATGGCTATGAATCTTCATGGTTGATGGTAATGTGGAGCGCTATTTATTGGGCTTCCTCGATAGGCTTCTATAGAGGGCCAATTCTGTGCTGTTCTATTGCGGTAGCAACCACATGTGCACTCTACATAGTCGCGTTCGCGCCGTCGCCGTGCTGTCTTGGTATCAACGGCGACCGCGCGTGGAGGGTCAGATTGCGTCCAGAGACGCGCAGTGCATTTGTGTGCAAAGACGACGAAGCCAAGTGAACGCACCATCACGTTCTGCTCTGGCGGAGCCAAGTCAGCGTTCTGGCTTCCCTGCTGGTATGAAGCGTTGTTTGCGAACGCACATTAGCGTTCTTGCTTAGGAGCTGTGTGTATGCCACACTGTGGTGCATACACCGGACCTAGGAGTGTAGAGATATAAAACGTCGAACTTACATCTATCTAATTCTTCCTAATTGGGGAGCTGTCAAACGGCGATGGTTTCCCGTCGATCTGTCTCGTGTATACCCGGGCGCTTCTTTATTCCGCGGTCGTGTGTATGCCATCGAAGTGCGATGCCTGTTATGCCGCTGTCGGGGCTGTGACACACCTGACGTCTGTCGTGCATGGCTCTGATGACGCTGCGTCGCACCAGCTCGTCTCAGCGTATTGCGAGAAGTTAAAACACTGTGAGACGAGCTCGAACGCAGCCCATACTGGCCTGTCACGCTGTTGTCCCGTCTACCAAACATGCCGGTGACATTTTACACCACCAATATCAAACACCATTATTGAGGTCAGCAGTGTACTTCGGAAGTCTTGCTAGTGCGTGTGTGTTCGATTTCTACAGTCTGCAGAAGTTATACGCTTACATTGAAAAACATCTTAGATGGTCTACTAAAAATTTTTTTTCTTTATGCAACCAAATCGAGTGAGCGTCGCTCGTGTATTTTTTGGACACACGCTTATCAAAAATGCGAAATTTGCGCAGTTTTCTTCGGTGTCCTGAGCTCGGGAAATGCGAGAGGGACCGTCAACGGCGTCGAACAAAAGCACTCTTCTATGTTCGTGTTCTCCGTCTAACTAGCAGTGTACTTCGTTCAAGTGCAACAGGAACGCTGCCGTACCTGCCCGGCAGGGGCGTCTACATCCTTACGATTGGTAGGACCTGCACTGGAAACATGCCTGGTATCACCAGAAACCATTAGGATCAATTAATACCGGATGTCTACAAAGCAATAAAAGGTTGGCGAAATTCGATAGACACACTATATTTGAAGTACAAATATCTGCTTGGATGGTATCTAACCTTTTAAACGATGCCGCTCGTCGGTCCCATGATTCCATTGAAATGGTCCACAATATTTTCTCTTTCCGGCACTGATATGTACAGCGTTAAAATGCACGACTAATCGTCCTTTGATTGTCTGTTCTTTAATTTTTATTCAGAAGACTGCACCGAGTCTTAACTCCCACTTTCTAAAGCGATTTTGGGCCGCGACATTACTCGGAGCAGAACTCCATAGGTGCGCGCCTTTATCAGCCCCGCTCCTGTTCCCCGAACTCGCAGTCGATAATCGACCGTCTGAGCGCATACGATCATCTCCAACCGTCCCGTCAATCGCGCCAGCAGGCGCTCTGCAAAACCTAAGGGGTACACACAACTTTTCCGTGCAGCCTTTGCACAGTGAAGCATAGAAATAAGACGGAAGAATACAGCGCACGGCCTGGGATAGTATACTATAACTCGGCCCACCGGGGCAGCAGGCGTTGCGCCACTTTGCCACTTTACGGCCATCGCCCAAATCGTGCCCCCTTCCCTCCTTTCCTCTTCTCTCTTTGGCCTTATCCGTTTCTGCTCTTTCATCCCGCCAGACACGAGAAACTCCGCACACCCTTCTCTTCGGCCCCGCCGCGGCAGCAATGGGCTTCATTGATTGCTGGCACTGATACGCGGGGCACGTTCACTTTCGGGGATGCGGTCTTCCTTACGAGGCCGCCACGAGCATCGCAAAAGAGGGCCGCCCCAAACGACGCTGGCGAGATAGCAGATGTCTCATTTTTCGTTCTGAGTATCGACCATTAGGCGCCGTGAGTCTTATCGACCCAGCAACCATGCCGGTCGACACGCCGCGCACCTTTTCTCCCGTGTGGGCAAAGCGGACCCCTTGGAGGAAGGCCCACTTGCTCGCATTGTACGCACGCACGTGTGTGTGGCGTGGGCACGCGTCCACGCGAGAATAGCTTTTTTCGTGTACGCTACGTCACGGACGTGTAAATGAACAGCGCGGCCGAGCTGGCAAGATTTCTAATGGGCTCAATATTAATTGCGTGGTTCTCCCTTTCCTGTTGGCTGATACTCGTCATAATTTATCGGTCTCTTATTTCGGCCTCGGGAGCGCAAAAGAACCTTGAAATGACGCTGACGATCATGCAACGAGCGATAAAAAAGATTGCGATAAGCGAACGCTACATCAATATGAGAATTTGTGATCGAACTCTGCCGTATGATGGAGAACTGAGATTTCAAAAAGAAAAAAGAAAATGAGGAAAGGAGGATGGTTTTGAGAGGGACGCGCAATGGACATTAACGCATACCCGGTGATTTGTTACTCCATCGGAATATAAGCGCTGGATGGGCGGCAGAGTATTAGATGGAGTGATGATAATTTGAAATTTGAAATGGTGGGCTGGCGACGGTTGATGCACGACAATAGTAATTGAAAGTCTCAGGGAGGAACCCTTAACCTGTAGGGAACCTAAAATGAAGTAATTATGAGGATTTTCTTTTTTCGCATCGGCTTGCAAATGACCTTCTCGACATTGTCACTAGATCACAACGGTAAACAGAACAAACACACTATAGCTTTACGCCCGTAATGTTAGATGCCTTAAAATGTCACTAAAGGTTAATCTTGCTCTGTAATCATACAGTAGCCATAGAATAAATCGGTAGTACGTAGCTAATTTAATTATTTCACACGACTCCGTTAACAATCTACGGCTCGCTTCAAGTTGCGCTCATAACAACTGTGACTGCCCAGAAATTCTGTGCAAGCTTGATGACGCTCGTCTCCTGATACGTCGCCACCTACTTAAGCAGCATCCAGATCAGCGTGTCGCAAATGGAACGTTCCCGCCCCGTGTTCGTGGTCGAGGCTTGCCTCGTCGCGCTAGAGCACAACTGCTCAAGCTGAGGGTTGGTTGCGTGAACGTGCACGAACGTTTATACAGACAAGGGCGTGTGGCAAATCCATTCTGTGCGTCTTGTGGCTGCTACGAGACACTTCAGCACCTTATATTTGAGTGTCCCGCTTTCAGTGCGCAGCGCATGTCGCTAGTGAGAAACTATAACCTCCTTGGCCTGCGGTGTGCGACACTCGAGGAATGCTTATACCCCAGTGGTTGTGCATCTAAACGTGATCAGGCCCATCGCGCCCTACTAACCTTTCTGGAGCTAACTAACTTAAGTTCACGTTTGTAGCGTGAACGTTGAACATTCTGTAGTAGCGTGACCTTCAGTGACCGGCCCTACTGTATGTGATCTGTACTGTGTCCTAACGCTTCTTCCTTCGAAGATGGGAAGTGGCGGGTTTAAACACCTTGTAGTGTATATTGTGAACCGACTACCAGTGAAACGGTGATTGCGTGCAGCTATACTTGGCGTCTCATCGTGGAGCGCACAATTAGCCGCGTAGCAAACTAGCCATGGATGTGATTGATAATTGTGGAGGCTGTTCGATGCGGCGTCACTTTAATTCCGGCTGCAGAGTCGAAACTCGGCGGAACAACGAGCTAGTGTACTGTGTTCTACTTTAGTCTTTAGATTTGTCCTGTTGCTCTTCCTTTCCTCTTTCCTCCCTTCCTTCCTATCTTCCATTTCTGTGTTGCTGTCACCTCCCTTCAGAAGAGTAGGCAGGCGTTGTGCCCCTTCCGGTGGCAGTTGCCAGCCTGCTCCTCGCCTTCCCTTTCCTGTTAACTGTATATATGTGTATATGTGTTCAAAACAAATAATTTTTCTCCATTAGGATTAATTGTACCTTCCAACATTCCTTTGGAGCAGCCAGCTGCTCAAATTTCTCATGTAGTTAGTTTTAATAACGTGCTCTCCAGCACCCTAATAAAACATGCCACCTTAGCATGTACATGTTGCTAACGTTTCGCTTTATCACTCAGCAATAGTTACAATTGTGAGTTATTTTTAAAAATAAAAAGCTAATTTATTTTTCTTTCTTATCGTGAAAGAAGTCGGACGGCAACCTCAAAACGCCAAAACGAATTATTGCCTTAGTAATAAACATCCTCAATAAAGAATTATATCGGAGACGCTACGACGACGTTCGAGCCGAAAAGAACGTTATTCAGACAAATTTATATATATTACCTACCGCGTCCATACCTGTGTAACAAGTACATCGGTGGCGTGTACGGGACCTCAGAGCCATATTTGCCTCTTTTTGTGATGTCAGCCCCTTTCATCTTTGTCCTATATCACCTTTCTCAAATCTCTTTATTCTACTCTATGCTTAAACATGCTGTTAAATGCGCATTTTTTTTTACTAGATTCTACCGCACCATTCGTGAAAGGTCGGTTTTCGTGGCGCACTTTATGATGAGCGTGAAAAGAAAAATATCTCGTTCCGTACAGGCAGGCGCCATCATGCCCCTTATGCCCGTCGACGAGCTTGTATTCTTGGAACGCTGGAGCGATTCGCGAGCGAGATACCAGGCTGTCTTCGTATAGTTCGTCGCGCTTCGAATTTCAAGCGTCGCTCTCTCAACGTCTTCCCGCTGACCCTTGTCCTCCTTCACCTTCCTCCAGCAGCTTGTGTACCCGCGTATGCGTGCCCAAGTGCAGCCTACACAAGACTGGCACCACCTCGAAGTGCTCAGACCTTCGCAGCCTGTATTCAATTTCACGGAGCGAGGCACTCTGTTGAAGCGTCGCATACGAGTGATCGTTGTTTAGGCCGTCGCTCATTGCAGCGACCTAATGCTAAGCGCCACGCCGGCGCTGCGGAGCCACGAGTGTGGAATAGTGGGCGGTGTTTATGGCCAGGCTGTTTGGAAACGCATTGCATGCAGCTTGACAGACCGTGTCTTATGCGCATGCGTGACTCTTGCGCCGCTTCAGGCCGAAGCCATCGCCTGTCCTTGTCAAGTTAGACGCCGTGGAGCTGATCATTTAGAGGGTAATAATTATTGTTTGGGAGTTGGTCACCAACGCAGCATGTATTGAGTTATTAGGGATGCATAATCAGGGCACCGATTTAATTTTGACCATCTGAGTTTTTTTGACGCGGGCCTGATATAAGCACATGAGTGCATTCGCATGCCACCCCCGTAAGCGTTTAGGTGACCATAAGGTACGGCGTTGGGAAGGAGGTTGTACGTAATTTTGCTTCTTTTTGT
This sequence comes from Dermacentor variabilis, assembly GCF_050947875.1. Lineage (NCBI taxonomy): Eukaryota > Metazoa > Arthropoda > Arachnida > Ixodida > Ixodidae > Dermacentor > Dermacentor variabilis. The sequence continues at coordinate 36,005,078 of NC_134572.1, read as the reverse complement.
TGTGCGAGGCCATAATGTATTAAATATAAGAAAAGTTCCCATTTAGTTTAGTCCGCGGCGGGTGCCCAGACCCACTAAAATGACGCCGGACTCAAATCTTGTTGATTTGAAATAAAAGGTTACGCCCTCTCTCCCATTTGGTTTTGTCTGGTTCAGTTTCCTGCACAACAGTGTTCAACAACAGTTCGAGCTGCAGCTGTAGTACTCACATTTAATCGATAAATGCTATGGTTTTGTCTAAAATTAATAATTACGCGCGCGACGCCACCTTCGTAACATCGTTCTTGGCCTATAGAGCCAACGTAATAACGCATTTACCTGAATAAAGCATTTGCTCATCTGCGAAGACGTTGTGAAGATGAAAATATTCAAAACGGAGAAGTCTGCTTTTTGAGTATACTACAAATTTGACTTTTATTTTGAAAAGTTTTCAGTTTAAACGCCTCTTGCGAGAGAGAGAGAGAGAGAGAGAGAGAGAGAGAGAGAACGAGAGAGGTTTTTTATTGAAAGGCAGAGATGTTTGCCAGCACGCATACGACGGCTGACGTGCTACACTGTGTAGGGAGGCACAAATCGCAATTCCTTCTCTCCGTGTGGTTATTTAGATAGATATATTAGGGGTTCATGTGGAGAGATTGGAAGGTTGCGCTGCCAGCTACTTGATTTCACTTATATATGGACTAAGGGGCTATGATGAATGATAATTAAAAAAGGGTACTATAGTTATTATGGAAATGGAAATGCGAGAGGCATGCGCTTTTGCACGAGAGATCGCAGCTGCTAATTGAATTAGCAAAGCCTTGCTAATTTTTGCTACAGTAATGTTCCCAATTATGAAGCATTGAAAGATAGTTTACCATATCCTAAGCGCTTTAGTTCTTCCATAATCAATGCACCTAAAATTTTTATTTAATAAGATCTCGAATAACATGCACTGTACTGACGTGGGGGAAGGTAAAATGTGAATCTGTATTTACTTATTTATTTATTTACTCTCAAGGTCAATACATTAAAGGGAGGAGTGAATAAAGCATACGAAACAAAAATAAAACAGGAAAATACAATTATAAATGTATTCCAATGATGGCAGTTTTGAAGACATTTGTATCTGTGATAGAACAATGGCGTTGGGAATGTGGTTCCAGTTCGAGCTTGTGGCGCGAACTAGTTAAAGTAGAAGTTACTGCGGCAATAAGGCGCATCAACTTTCTAACGGTGGTCGTTACGATGGTAAATATACGAGGTGACAAAATACGGGTGGCATGTCTACAGTGAGGCGATGAAACAACATGCACCATGTGCACACAAAGCAAAAATTCTGCTCTATTTTCGGACTTGCCGAAAAATAAATCCTATCCAGAACACAATCAGTAAAAAAAAGAAAAACAGCTACGTTTCGAAGTCACTCCTCGTTTTATTCTCTGGTATAGCTTAAAAAGTAGTCGATGAAGCTTAGCGGTAAGAATGGCATTTATGGGCCATAAATAACGTAACTACGCCACCAACACGACCCATTTACAGTAAAATTACGACTCGCTCGTAAAATTACTGGTTCTAGTAAAAAAATATCCCCAAAACACGAGCCCCTTCCCCTCTTTTTTTTTATATCAAAGCGCAGTGATATTTCAGGAGGCACTTCCCTCCAGAAACGCTTAGGGGTACGCGAACTAATAAATTTAAGAACCACTGCGCCGAAATGACATTCATTTAATTTCTAGCTTGTCATGCTTTCGCTCCTTATTTAGTTATGAAGCTTGAAAGAGGCGCTCACAAGAAATAACTATCCCGTCGGCTCGGGACAGAACATGACACGTCGAAGGATCAAGAAAGGAGTGAACAGGGATACGGAAAAGGGTGTTAGACAGAGATGTGATAAATACAAGCGCTTTATCGCGACTTTCCTTTTGTCTTGTTTTATTTATTTTTCTTTCTTTTCTTTTTGCCAGTGATGCCCGGATGTTTGTTCCTTCTATCCCAGACAGCTCGGTTCTGTTTTCACAAGCGGCCGCTGCGGAACACGTGGCACAAAGTGGTGCGCGTCGGTTTAGGGAGACTGCAGGCAAATGATTTAAAGCAATAAAATAAAAAAAGAAACGTAACGCCAACATGGGTCGCGACGTAAGTACACGGGCCTGTGTAGGGCATAAGTCGGAGACACGGTCGCTGCAGAGGCTTGCACGGACGGAGGAGAACTGCGCGGTGGCGACGATCAGGTTGCAAAGGCCCGCCACGCCGGCCGCTAGCCGAGTAGAACCCCGCGGACGAGGCGGAGTCGCCGAAGACCTCCCAGGGAGTTCCATTGTGCCGATAAACAATTTGCCTCGGAGAGAAGGATCGTGCAGGCCGCGGGGGTAGGTCGAGGGGGACGATGCGCGGAGGCTTGCAAGCGGGAGCGAGGAGCGCGTTATATTCGGACCAGGTCCTCTCGTCGCGCGGTTGGCGGCCATCGTCGGCGCGCCGTGGGGTCGCGGTCATCCGCACCTCCCAGCGAGCATCGCCGCGTCGTCGTTCGTGTGAGCGCGCTGCGTCGCGTCGTTGCTCCTGTCGGCGACACTATACGACGACGCCATGCCGAGCTCGCTCGTGGCACACACCAGGGTCGTCGCTGGTTTCTCGGCAGTTTTCCGCACTCTCGGGGATTCGACCTTCTCTTCGGAGTCTCCTCCCCCCGCTCCACCTGGGTTCACTCCGGGCACCGCCGGTGGTCAGGAGGAGAGAGACCAGGCACATGACCGGACTGCGGCACGGTCTAGCAGCGATTCTCTGTGTCACGTGCATGCGGAGGAAGAGGAGAGCGAGGCGTGACTGGAGTATAGTACTCCATCTTGCGTTGCATCTTTTTTCCGCAACGCTTGCCTCGCACACTATCACGGCCTCTCATTCGCCTTTGTTGGTCAGTGCGTCTCGCGGCTGAATTTTATTTGTCTTTCCTGCTTCGCATATTTTCCCGGTGTTGTGTCGAAACACGAAAGTACCACCCTGTTACTCGGAGAAACGGAAGATCCTTCTGGCCGTTCTCGCGACTGCTCTGTTGGTCACGGTGGCGTGCCCCGCGGCTGCCCGTTTGCTTTTATCGGCCTTGCAGGTTAAAGTGGAACAGCTCGGCGCTGTTGCTTTTTTGTACCGCCTTACGGGGGAGGCAGGGTTTGAAGACAATGCTTAGGCGGAATAGAGGGGGGAGGGGGGAGGGATATTTCATTGTGGTGTATGATTCATTCCATTACGCTACGCGAATGAGACGTGAAATGTTTGACCCTGCACTCTTATGGCAGCGACAGGCAGCATCGAAACGGAACGCCCAGGAATGTTGTCCGCCTGACCGGAATGGCCGAAAATGTTGCAAATATAAGAGAACAAAAAGCTCTTCTCTTTGTTGCATGTCTCCTTCCGCTTTACGGTAGCACTCATTGCAGCCGCAACATCTCTTCATCCGAATGGGTAATATCAACTTATGACACCGCTTATACTGACGATGACTGCAGGTATTGAAGTGGGCTGTCGGAGGACTATTTCGACAGGTCCATAGTGTAGCATGCACAACGTTTGTGTTTTGGGGTTTTCGTTGAATTCTGCGTTGTATCAGTTAGACGCACGCTCCTTAGCTTCTCAGCGGTAAATTTCCTTTTACATCTTCTTTTCACTCCTCTCGGTATTTTCACCAGAGTCACGCTTGACTGACTCCTTAATGACGACGTTTCCGTCGCTTCTTCTTATTAAGTGGCTAATAAATCTCAGCCTTTGATTTTGAACAGTGGTTCCAATGTCCGCAACTTGTACCATTCCTCAGATGTAGCCGTGTTGAACTACTGGTTTTAGCTTAACGGCGCAGATTTACGTTCTTTCTGCTTCAGCTACTTGCATCTTCTAAACACTAGACTTAATCGCAGTTGCTACAGTTTTACACAACGCAGTTGGTCATCTAGTCGTCATACTAAATTGTTCTTAATACATAGTTGATATCTTATTTTCGCACGGAACCGCTGACCTGCAGCGGCTACTCAAAGAAAGAAGTCCTGCAGTGTAGACCACTGAGAACGTTCTCGCCATCCTGGCACTTCGTAGTCCCACTATAGTAGATCAGGAGTCCTACTACAGGGCGAAGAGGCATTTTTTATCAATGTAGTTGCGTACACAGCTCTCCTGGCAAAATGTGCACGTCACAACATTGCAACTGCTCTACCGTATATACGGTTTATAGAGGTGATTTTCGAGGCAATGTTACACAACCCGTCGTGGTCGCCAGTAAGTGTGCACGCCCAGAGGCGCGTAAAAAATGAAATATAGTGATTGATTTCACTGGATAGGTTTGTATTGTCGCTGCAAAGTCACAATCCACAGAAAGCTTCCTCACAATTGCTACTTAATATGTCTGTTAGGATCACAATGCACAGAAAGATTATTGCCTTGAAAGTATCCCCCTGTGGATATTATTAGCTCACATAGCCTATTTAAGCAATTAAAAATTTATATATAATCGTATCCTGAAATTATATGCAGCGAATCTATAAAAACACCGGGAAGGCTTTCCTTTCTTTACAGTAACTTAAATTACGGCGAGTCCTTAAAAACTGAGTCGTGCGTCGTGTCTGAAGACGGGCGTTGAACCCTCTACCCTCCGCTGTTGGGCGGAGCAGCTCACAGGCACGCTTTAATTAGCTTTGATTGACGCACAATCCGGCGATATGCCAGCAGGTGCACGCGCGATGATCGTGTCTCAGACCCGCAATCACGAGCGTTTCAATTGATTTTCAGGCGGGTCGACCGCAGTGCGGCCATTTCCCCGCTCGCGGCCGGTGGTCAGTTGAACAGTCGCGCGTGGACGCGCGCACGGAGACAGAGGACCTCCTCTGCTTTTTCCTCCCCTTAATCGCCAGGTAATGCCCGCTCTCCGTCTCGTCTGGCGGCCAACGGACTCATCGGCCTGCGTTACGCCCTTGCTGTCTTCATTGGTCCCGTCGTGTGTGGATAACAGCCCATCCATTTGCAACGGCTGCATGCGACCAGCCGACTGGTCGTTTTGTACCTTCCTGTTTGCGTCTAGTAGCGTCGGGTGGTCGTACGGCCGGCCGTGTACGATGTGTGCTGTGTCCGGTCTGCTACGCGTCTCTCCACCCTTTGTCGCTGTGTATGTGCGCGGCAGAGTGCAGCAACCCGCCGTATCTTTTCCTACTGTCGCACGCTCGGCCTTCATCAATTCATAGCGTGGCGCCGTTTGCCCGCCGGTGGGTCCACCCGGATGCCTCTCTCTCTTGCCGAATGGTTGACCGGCTTGCGGTCGGGTCCACGCAAAAGACTGGACGTGACAGCGAGAGGGCTGAGTAGCCACTGGATCAAGCTTTACGCATGACGTGAAATGAGCGCGAGAACGGGCGGTTATACGCGTGTACGCTCTGAGTCACGGTAAGCGCCCGGGGCCCGCAAATAGTATAACCACTAGTAATGCTCCTGTGCCGGTGAACACGGACTGAGTCAGGCAGAGCTAGCCCTGAGGGCACTGTCCAGTCGCATGTCCTTCCTCTTCTTTTCCGTTGCTACCAAAAGACGTACAAACGGAGCTGTCTGCAACATGCAGGAGGAAACTGGTGGCAACGCGTTTTTATGAATGTTATAGTCTCAATCCGAACGGGGACAGTAGCTGTTATATCGTCGAATTGACAGCATTGCTCAGGAACCGTACAGACAAAGTCAGTTTAACCAAAAGACAATATAACACGAACTAAGCTTGCACGAATGCACGAACCGACCACATGCACACCAGCACAAACGCACCATATCGCCGACTGTCTGTCTTGCAAAGCTCGTTATATTACGAAATCGAAACGCTTATGGTAGTCAGCTCTACTAAGCATATACGCTTCCAGAATACGTAGCTGCTAACCGAGACGTCCATCACATAAGTATTAAAATATAGGCTGTTACTTTTAGTAAACAAGCAATGTGAAAGTTTCATTATTTCCCTCGCACACACGCATGCACGCACCCAAAAACACTTGCACAAACACACACTTGCACAAACATGCAGTCCACAACACGTATCGGTAGGTTTTACCACGTCTAAAACAACTAGCCTTCGTGAAGCAAGAATGTAAATCCTGCGGTTGTTGGGCCGCTTTCACCAAGCGACACCGTGGAAGGCAAACACTTGACAATGACTTAGCAAAAACATCTCCAAGAAATTAAAGTACAGACAAAAAGGAAGATGGAGTATCGAAATTAGCTCGCAACAGGGTCTGTTTCCTAATATATTTTAGATTTTTCTTTTCCCATTTATATTACGGACAGCATGAGAACTTTTCGTCGCACTATCTGAGAGTGGCGGGGGACAGTATCCGTCGCTGCCTGGGTCGCCTCGTTGGAAAGCACGCTTGCTCACACGCACGCACAAATGAAATCGCTTCGTACGGCTACTGCTGCTCCTGACAAGCGAGCTTTCAAGGTCTAGCTGCTGCCTGATGACGCTGCCTCCGACTCACAGCCTTCTTACCAACTCTCTCACGCCCATTCTCGTGCTGTCGCCCCTCTTCTCACTTTATTTCTTTTCCAGCAGATTATAGAAAATAAAAAATAAAGAGAAAGTGTGGAGGCGGTTCCCGAACTGTGACTCACGTTCACGATCGCTGTGGTAGCAAATGTGGCCCGACCGTGCACTGGCGCTATTCGTCGCAGAACAGCGCTTCCGAACGGCTTTCCGACGCGCTCGTTTGCCATCGTGACCACCGAGGCATGGCGGGGACGGGCCATACCGTCGCATTCGCACATTATGGGCTTTCGTTTAATGGCGACAGCATGGTAGATGAAAGTTGTGCGGCCTAATTTCAGGCTTTGGCAGGGGAAAGCTGTCGTAGTTTAGGGATCCGGATTGGCGAGTTTATCGAATGGCGTGGAAGTAGGCGGATGCCTCCGTTCGTCACAAGAGAGAGAGCGAGAGAGCGAGAGAGAGTGAGAGAGAGAGAGAGAGAGAGAGAGAGAGAGAGAGAGAGAGAGAGAGAGAGAGAGAGAGAGAGAGAGAGAGAGAGAGAGAGAGAGGGAGAGAGAGAATAATTCCATTCTGATGTAGTGTATTCGAGTACAAGTAGGCGGAGCAACCTTGCAGCATCTGTCCTAGACAAGCGGGATCGATAGGCGGTTGTCTTCTGCATGAGCTGAACGAGCAGCTTGATCGGCACGTTCATTACCGACGATACCCCAGTTACTTCATAGCCACTGAAAAATTATTTCATGTCCTTTCTCAGCCAGGTGGTGTATGGCTTCTGTGATTTCAAATACCAACTGTTCATGCAGACCGTGCCGTAAGGCTGAGAATAAATGTAAAGCGTGAAATATGAGTATTTTACCGTTGACCACAGTCCGCCCATCAGTTACTAAGCCCTATTTTACGTTTGCTGAACAGAGAAGCGAACAAGCGAGTACTGTTGCCACACATTCACGACCTGTTTACACTCTATGGCGGGTATTGGGAAAGGTTCTCATTCAACACCCTATATAGGGCAAAAGGGGTGTTTTAAGAGGGTTCTCATGCAAGTCAAAAAGCGAGTGCACACTTGATACGGCTATAAGGTGGCCAAATTATTCAGTATATAGGTCTGTGCCTCGGATAGTCACACGTGCGTCTTTGCATTCAGCAGCCGTACAGACCTTTGTCATAAAACTACGGTGTTGTTCACTTCCAGGCTCGCGCCAAAGCTCGCGACTTATGTTGGTCCCGTGCGAGAATACTAGCTCTGATGCTGCACTAACACGGCTTCGTGCATTCGCTCCTGCATATTGAGACGTCGTATACATTTACCTTTTTTGCTCAACAAGGATTTAGACGCACACACACACATTATATATATTCTTTTAGCTCTCAAAGCTACCACAATTTATCCCGGCAAGAGCAGCTTGTGTTCTGAGACCTTGCCGCTTATAATGGTTGTCATCTTTCTTGGTTTCTCTCGCTTCCGTTGTGTTGTTTCATTCTCCTGTCTGATTTTGAAATTCCCAAGGGGAAACGTGCTGCCGGTGGTTTTCTCTGCCCATCTGGGCCTTTAGTTTCGCATGGGAGAATTTCCCATCCGTTACCAAATAGGGCGGGAACACAGCCGGGAGTGGCAGAACAGCTACGCACAGAAGACTGGGGAGGTTGAGGAAGGGGACAGAGCTCTAAAGAGAGAGAGAGGCCCAGGAAACCAGTGTTGCAGTAAAGCTGCAACAGCCCCACCCCCTCTTCCCACCCTCTTCTTGCCTTCCCCCATTTCTCAACGTACCGTGGTCCGCATCAGCTCGGCACATTCGAATGTCGCGTGATAGATAGCTTCCCCGCGAGCGCGGCGTGTTTCGCATGTGGTGGAGGCAGTTTGTTGCTTTCTTCTTCTCTGCTGTTGCACTTGGTCACTCTTGAAGCGCTGCTGCATGAAAAACGACGGTGTTAAACACCGCCCTTGCGGTCACGCTTTGGTTTAGATACTGGTGGTAAGCGAGCCGTTGCCGAAAAACATGCGTCAAGTAGCACGATTGAGTTGTGTAACTATCAGCTGTCTGAAGGAAGAAATGTTACTCAGACTGTGCCTCGTGGTGGCGAGACAGTACTTCAAAAAGCGCAAGTCTTCATGTTCTAGCCCGCCAGGGGAGCTTTTTAATGGGACACCAACGATGATGAGACATGCACCCTAACCGTATACAACCTTAACTTCATGTATGCACTCTATGGTGGTTATACATCGAATAAACTGGTGTTGTTCCAGAATATGGCTGTTTTCATATTTCATCACGCCTACGCGTGGACGCACGTTAAAGAACCCCAGGCGGTCCAAATTTCCGGAGTCTCCCACTACGGCGTGCCTCATAATCAGACCGCGGTTTTGGCATGTAAAACTCCACAATTTTTTTTTTGTGGGCTATTACTACCAACATAGACGACGCTTTCCTCTCTTAAAGAGCAAGAGGGTGATAGAACAACCGAATGATTCACTAAACTAAGAATAAGGCCTAATGATCTCTACGGCAGCGACTAACATAAAAAGATGCATGGCTATAGTTAACCACAAGGTGCATCCAGGCAGCATTCGGTATAGCTTTACTGTTGGAGCCCGAAAGTATTTCGGAGTTGTTGCGCTATGCCTAAGCATTTGAAAGGGTGAATTATTCGGAAATTCTGCGTTGTACACGCGTATTTTCTAAAGGTAACCTCTTCAACTATACGAAGCAGCTGAGTGCCGCTGTCGTTCTCGTTTTGGTGCGTTTTGACATACCTCTGTGGCAGTGTAATCTAAGTCCACGGTCTGACACTGCGGGGAAGAATTTCGTGGCTCGGACAAAAAACAGCACTTCGCTGTGCCACATACAGCACACCCACCGTTTCCTGCGTACTCTAAGCTTCGCTCTGTACCAGCCGCGTTTTCGCCTGCACGTACTTCTTGTTTCTCTCTTTTGCATCAGCCCTGACCCATAGTTTTCCGAGATACACCTCGGAGTAGGCGTGTGACTAGTTGGTTAGTAAGAAAGAAAAACACGAAAGGCCCGCGGAAGATTCTTTGCTCGTGGTAAGGGCAAAAACGTTAAGGCTTGAAGGCGGAATGTGTCAAGGCTCGCTGTGCATGGTCGGTTGAGCTTTGCGCACGAGAAAAGACTTAAGGTTTTCAAAACATGCTCGCGGACCCTGACGGCAAGGAACTCCGCGATCAAACAAATCCTGACAGCTGTTCGACTCGTGAGTTTCTGCCAGTCTTGCTAAAAAATTTCGTGCGCATCTCTCCCGCCAGCGGATTCCCGGGGAAAGAGCTGCAAGGGCTTCGCGCGAAAATTACGCCACGCGTTGTGCGCTCTATATCGCGGAATTGCAGTGCTTGTTTTTTTTTTGTCTGCGCTACGTCGAAGTCCCGGCTGAGCTGTAATTGTGTTAAGCGAGCGGCCAAATTTGTCAGCTCAGTATTTTTCTCTTCTTCGTAAGCCAGAGTGTTATTTCGGTGTTCTATGGTAAGCTCGACGGCATTGACGTTGAAACCCTCACCGCATTAGTGAATGTGGCGCGTACATGTACCATGGTTACGATCGACTTAGGTATGTTTGTGTCAGCCGCTTTTCTTATCTCGTGCACTGCTTATTCGTTCTATACTTGCAGTCTTCAGAATGTGCGTACACGGCGATAAGTCAAACCGTATTAATCACTATTCCGTCAGAAACATCCTTATTTTTCTGTTACTCGGTGCACCTCTTAGGCATATTGGAATCCATTGTTTGTATTTCACGTACTGACTGCGTGGATTTTGCCCTGAATATGTCATGCAAAGAGAAAGAAAGCAAGGAAAGAAAGAAGGAAGGAAGGAAGGAAGGAACAGAGAGAGAGAGAAAGAGAGAAAGAAAGAAAGAAGTAGGGATGTGGAGCTTTTTATTTGATTTTGTTAGGAAAAAAAAAACTATATAGTTGAGTAACCACCGTAAATAACTGACAGCAATACAGATGTCTTTCTCCTATCCGCATTCTTACATTTAAATTTGAACTCAGCACTGCCGTCTTACTACAACCTAAACTTTAAAGGGAAAAGCAGGATACTCGTTAACTGACTCTTCTTGCTAAAAGAACGAGGAGTTGTCGAAACTAAGCTCTAGCCATACCTTACCAACATAAATGTGGTCGATTATTTGAATGGAACATCTTTGTCATTTTTCTTATAACAGCAACAAACATCACTCGCACTCCCCTCATCCTTATCGCCTCTTCACGATAATAACAACAAAAGCTAACGTAACTAGTTATTGGTTTGCGTTGCGTAACTCCAGAGGAAAAATAACCCACGCGTCCGTCATTACACGAAGGAAAAAAAATGAAGCGGATAGATTGTACTTGCCTTTATGTTGTTTTTTTGTTTTTACCACTATCAGCAACGAGATCGCACGTACCCTTGTCGCGGCGGTTCATTTCCGTGCAGAATCCGTGCTGTAGTCTAGACCACACTGTCAGGCATTTCGATCTTTTTTGTCACTCGTTTACTACGGGTTTGTGATCTATCAACACTAACTTTTTCTTTTCTTCGCCGACGTCTTGTCTCGGCATAAGCCGAAGCTGGCTTGTCCGGAGGCGGCAAAATCTCCTGGCCGCGCTGCATCTGCCCTCTGTGCGGCATATACATACATCACGCGGAATTATTCAGGCGGTCCCTGCTTCAGAACATGTGCGGTCAGGCCTCGGCGTAACTTGCGCACACCTACGCCAGTTCCTTTGCCGCAGGAGTTCTCTCGCCAATCCACAAGCGTATTCCGTGATATTCCGCTTGGGATAAGTTGCATACCTGATGGCTCCTTTTTCGGAGCACCTCGTTCGCTTCGTCCATAACACACTAGCACGTTATCTTGGCTTCTTTATTGTGGAAGGGGGGGGGGGGGAGGATCGGGCCATGGGAGGTTGAAAGTGCAGAGAACGAACGAACTAAACAATGATAAAAAGGGGGACGCGAAAGAAGGCGATGAAAAAAATAAAAGAAAAAGCACTGAAAGAAGCAAGAAGGAGCCGATGTTCAGCTGGAGAAGAAAACATGCGGCGAAAAAATAATAGAAAAAGAAAGGAGCAATATGAGGAAAAGATGTAAAATATGTAAAAATGGAGGAATAAAGGAATGAATGAAGGAAGCAAAATAGAAACCAAAGAAAGGGAGCATAGGGTACAAGAAAGAAGGACAGGAGGAAATGAAAGAATGGGGGAAAATAAGCGATGGATGACATAAAAAAAGAGTATGTGAAGGAATGAAATAAAAGGGAGAGGGAAGGAAGAAAGGAAAAGAAGAAAGATGTGCGCGCGTCATTCCCGGCTCACCCGTCGAGCACACGCACTCTCGGGTCCGTATTTTGCGAGCGGTGTTCGTTGCGTCCATGAATATTTTACGTCCTTTCGGACACGTCTCTGCCTGCCGGTAATGGTACGTTGCTGAGCAGTGCGGTCTCGCCAAGGGCGCCTTATTGCGCCGCCTTCATCTATAAAGTGGGCGTGGTCAAGGCTGCGCCGTGGACACCGTCCGTCCGTCGCGCAGAATGCCTCACATGGCGAGCCCGTTTCGATGCGCTCAGCGCGTCTCGATATGCGCAGCACGAAGTTATTAATTTGATAGGCGAGCGACCAGAGATGTTGCAGCAGTCTCAAGGCTGTGTGCCGACACCTATTCGTATCCACCTAAGTTTCAGTTTTGAAAGGATATGATATAAGCGCAGTTCACGCGTGCGGAAATGTAGTTTTTGTTGTTGTATTGGAAGACCCATCTGACGTGCGTTCTATGATGGTGAGGAGGGTTCATATGGCAGTTAAAGATCGACTGCTTTTTAATCATAACAATTTGTAGGCTTTAAGTCACAAACGCTACATTACAGCTATTAGAGACGCCGTAGTCGATGGCCCATGATTATATTAGACCACCTGCGCTTCTTTAGGCTGCACTGATATCTCGGTACATGGCCGTTTGTGCACTTGACTCCTTGGGAATGTGGTCGGAGCTCAGAGTATCGAAATCGTGACCTTGGGCTCAGGAGCAGAAACTGCAGCCACTGCGGAGCGGCGGTAGATCGAAATATGTTATAGCGCAGCTCTTAGTCGGCGTCCCACCTCGTAACCGAGCGAACGAGCACAGCGAATGATGAGAGGAACGCGGAGCGTAGCCGAGATGAGAAAAGGGGCGAGAGCAAAGAGAACGCGAGGACTAAAGCCGAGGAGGATGGCATGGCGAAAGCGTGAGAAGAAAATCGTAGTGCCGCGCGCGAGGAGCTTTGCGGCGACGATGGCTAGGAGATGGCGCCAGAGTAGCGCGCGTTGTCTCTCTGGAAACAAAGCGCTGCATGAGCGGATGTTGTCTGCGGCGGCTGCTGTGAATCGCGCCCACGCGTCACCAACGCGCTTCCTCAAGCAATATCCCGATTAGCGAGGCACTCGCTCCACATTTCGCTCCGTTTGCAACGTGCCACACGAGACAGATTGTCTGAGCCGGCCAATATATGGTGATATGAAAGAACAGAAGATGTACACAGCTGCGCTCAAATTTCGCATTAGGGAGTATTGTAATCGTCGGTGAATTTTTTTTCACAGTAAAGATTCATACTTGTCCTCAAGCGGGCTTCAGTGAAGCTGCCGTGGTGCCTTGCGTTCCCCTACCAAAAGGTATCCGCGTGCAATTCAATATCTGTTTGGGTTTCCTGTGCCATTCCTTATGAATTAAATGAATTTTGTATTATGTACGCATCATATGAGTAACAATTTTACAAATAACATGTAAAAATGACGGACGTCATATGTAATGTTGCAACGAAGTCTCACGGTTACGATACAGACAGCCTCAATGATTTTACGGAATTCATAGGGTTTCGATAAGCACCATTAGTCGTGGGTCAGGAGACAATTCAAAGCAAAGAAAAGTAATTTCTACGTGCACAGCTGACTTAATCTAGAGTAAAACCCAGAGCCACCTCTTCCAGGCCGCGAGGCTTTACAGACACAACCATGGACCTATAAGTGCCTGCATGGAGAAACAGTGCGGCACGTTATTGCGATGGTGACAGAAAAAAATGGCTATAAAATTACGCAGCAAAACGAATGCAGAACCAGTAACACAGTGTGAAGAAGATTATTTTCCATGGTGTCTATCTGTAATGCAGCGGAGCTCTGCAAAACCCGTACAACTGCGGTGTTGACTGTTATTTTTAATACTGCAATGGCATCTCGTAACACTGGTAGCAAGCAGTATGTAATGTATGACGTATTTATTTCGGAGAACGTTGAAAATGATTTGTCCGACGCTTCAGACGTAATGAATAGCGTTTCAATTCTACGTCTCCTTGAGGGTGAGGGATGGCATAAGCTGAAGCTTGCGTTTAACCATTCCGAGTGTAGACCTTTATTCAATGTTTAATTCTTGTCTATAAGTCAGCGACTTGCTATGGTGCTAAGCCCTGCCTCCTTTCCTTTCAACTTTACAGCCCAAGACCAGGAAACGGAAGTGCCCCAAGACCGGAAAGTGGAGTTTTTGACAAAAGAGCAGACATTTTTCCTGAGCCTTGGTGACTCTGTGTCTCTCCCGTGCAAGATCGTGCAGACAAGTGAGTAGGCAGCTTTGGAAAAACTCATTTTTCACTGTGTAAGCATAGCATGGAAGCCTCATCGAAAGGATTTATTTAAAGTCTAAGGAAGTGTGTGTAAAGGGTTGGGAGCCTAAAGGGAGTTTCTGACTCCGTGCAGATCACATTGACGTTATAGTCCGGATATGTAGTCCCGGATTGTGGGCGTGGCCTATTTCTTAATGGAAATTCGCTGAGGCCATCTGGAGTGAGTGAACGTAATTTTTTTTTTGTGAAGTAAACGTTGCAAGAAGGCTAAGTTGTTGATTCGAGGCACCCTCGAATTCATTGTTCAGAGGAAGCACCCATTCCTCATATATACCAGCAGTCTGAGCGCATGGTACATTTCCAAAATCTATAGTGTCTATGCAACAAATCACTAAATGTGTGGCAGCTCGAACGGTGTCTTCATTTAACGAGTGAAGTCTCGAAACCTTATCTCGTCCATGTACTCATACGCATTGCATGACATCTTGTTTTATAATCTCTGCTTGCATCAGCTCGGCTTTCGCCGGATCTTCACTGAATTTAATGGCTGTCATGCTTTCTCTTCTTATTTTATGTCTTTTGAAATCGAGTGTTTCATGCCCTTCAGCAGCCCAACATCTTACACAACAGAGTTGCCGTCGACGCTCCTACTTTGTCAGTTTAAATCAACGTTATCTCTCTTGTATATGCGGGATGATTTATTGAAGCCATTGTCGATCGGCAGGATTCCTGTTTTTTTTTCTTCACTTCGATAAACTGTTCTAGCATATAACTTTATAAGCGTTTTTTCAACGTGCACATGTCCAGGAATTTGGTACATTGCCCCTTCGGCTATCTGTCGAACTTCACCGCAGTGCTCAAGCGTAACTGAAGGGATAGAATTTCCAAAATTAATAGCTCAGAAGGCCGCCCGAATTTTAGCAACTTTCAGCTAGCAACACCGAGGGGCCACACCCTTCAATTAACGCACTTAGTCATAAACGTTTATTTCGTTATAGCACCGTTTTGGTCAGGATTAAAACACTGCTATAACGCAGCAGGAAAGTTACGAATAAGTGCCCTGAACACTCACGTAAATATAAAGGCGTACCCTCTCGACGTTGCTAATTGAAAGTTGCTGAAATTCTGGTGGCATTCTTAAATGTTATTTTTAAAAATACTGCCAATCCGCCTTTTTAATGTTCCTGTGCAGCCCTCTGCCGCACGCCACTGGAAATGTTTTGGAAGGGTACCGGGGCTTTCGCCGGTTGGTTTGTGCACCTGCGTCCATGTTGAATGCGCGTCGGTTGTACGTTTTGTGGATCGCGATTAAGTAATAATGGCTTTTTCAGGGCAGCATGTCGCTCCAGCATGGAAGTCATGTAGCACTCATTAACTACTGGGTGATCAGGCCTGAGTGCGCTGATCCGGAACAGTGCGCCCGATAGAGGCACGCCGAGTTCCGTCTGCCAATGCGGCTGCCTTAGAGTTTGGTGTCGCTGATTTCTGCTCGTGAACCTCTCTTTTTGTATTCCTTTTATGCGATCATTAGACATTTCCCATATTCAAGAAGCCATACAATGCAGCCTCCTGCGTCGTATTTGCCAAAGCGGTGCAATTGTTTGCATCGACATCTACAGCCACAGATGGTTGTTAGCTTCGAATATCGCGGACACAGCTTCTCAGTGTTATGAAATAATGTCAGAACGTAGCAAAACATACATATCGGCGCGTATGAGTCGCGTTGTTCCACCCAGAGTCAATATGAGCGACCGAGACACATATATTAGGGACTGTTATCACTGATTCTCGTTTTTTCTTTAACTTCATCATGCTTAGAGTTTGCGTGTGCCATGAATTCTCATTAGAGAAAACTGTGCTCGGTATGAGCGCTCGCTTATAGGCCGCGTAGTTCTGTCAAGAACGCGGATGCCATCGCTGACATCGTTCGTAACTGAGCAAGGAGGTTGTTTATGCTGCTGTACCGAATGCACTGTCTCTTGTTTCTCGTTTGACGAGAAAGCCCGTCGGTTGCGTCGTTGTCGGCCCATTAGGATACAATGGTGTCAGCGACACACTGCGCAGAATAGTTGGCGTCAGCGTCTTGTCGGTCTCGTGTCGACCCAGTGTTACCGTGCATTAAATGACTGCTTGAAGTCAACTTCAATTTTATTAATTCTTCTAGCATACATTAGAAACGTCCTCCTGGGCTAAAAGCTGCCATAAGCAGCTTGACTGGACCCAGGAGACGTTGTTGTACATGGCAGGGCGATAACAGGGAGTACTTTGTAACATCAAACAGTCCAAAAGCAGTTCAACCTGCACAATTACAATTGTGACATTTTCAAATATAAGCCTATTGACAGGATAATTGTACTTTTTGTGCGCAAACAAACAGGGACAAAGAATAGGGGCAACACAAGGAAAGCACTCGTCCTTGTGTTGCCCCTATTCTTTGTCCCTGTTTGTTTGCGCACAAAAAGTATAAATATGAATATGTTCCAACTAGGCCGACTCGCAGTTATACTTCAGGATAATTGTCTTGCGATAGAGAAACAGACAACATTCAAACATATATGATAAGGTTAAGAAAAAAAAATCATCAAAGGGCACCACACAATTTGAATCGTTATACATGAGAAATATATATGTTTACATGTGAAGAAAACACATCTTCAATACCCTGCGAGAAAAATTAATAGTGTCAGCGTAATTATTAAGGATTTTTGGCAAATTGTGTTTAATGGATTGTAATTTGTATTCAGTGCGAAAACGTGGTATATACAATGGATCAGGGTTTTTGAGATGTACTGGTGTTTTATGGCGCTGCAAGGCCGCTATGGATGTAAGCCCCAATTCCTTAACTCTTCTTTTCCGAAATAAAACATCTCTAAAACGCAATATTCGTAATAGCGGTCTACCCATATAACTTGGTATTTCGCTGACAAAGTTTTTGTCGTCGATAGGAGATTAGTACTGGCAATGTGCCGGAGGAGCGCCTTTTGTAATGTAATTATTTTATTCATGCTTGTTTGGGTTGTGGTCCCCCATACTAAACTACAATAATTAAATTGGGGGGTACCCGCCGTGGTTGCTCAGTGGCTATGGTGTTAGGCTGCTGAGCACGAGGTTGCGGGATCGAATCCCGGCCACGGCGGCCGCATTTCGATGGGGGCGAAATGCGAAAACACCCGTGTACTTAGATTTAGGTGCACGTTAAAGAACCCCAGGTGGTCGAAATTTCCGGAGTCCCCCACTACGGCGTGCCTCATAATCAGAAAGTCGTTTTGGCACGTAAAACCCCATAATTTAATTTAATTAATTTAAATTGGGGGGTAAACAATGCATGATAAATTTGTAGCTTGGCTTTTACCGGCATGAGAGCTCTACAGCGAGCCAGCACCCCGGCTACTGCGGGAAATTTACTGCGAAGTTGATTAAAATGAGCATCCCAATTTAGATGACAGGAAAAAGTTATACCAAGTATTTTATGTTCGTTAATTAGCTCTATATTTTTATCTAAATAAGTTATTGCATGTTCAAGTTTTAAAAAAAAATATTTCTTGCTCTAAAAAAGAACAGCTTTTGTCTTAGCAGGATTAATTCTGATTCAATTTAACTGTGACCACTAAGACACGTTACGTAGCAGTGCATTACACCTAATAATTAGTTAGTTCGCATACTTTCCAGTAAAGACTATAGTGCTATCATCTGCCTATACAAAGAAATCAACTGTAGCATCAATATTTACTAAGTCATTATCGTATAAGTTAAATAATAGTGGGTCAAAAACACTGCCTTGTGGCACTCCGTTTTTAATTGACAAGAAAGAACATTGGACATTATCGATACATACACATTGAGTCCTATTTTTCAAGTATGACTTCATCAGGGTGAGGGGACCACCGCGAACTCCATACATAGAAAGTTTAGATATAACAAGGTCATGATTAAGGCAATCAAACGCCTTGCTGAAGTCAATGAAAATCCCGAGGGCGAAATTCCCATTGTCTATAGCTAACACAATATTTTCTTTCAAGGATAAAAGAGCTGTTTGCGTAGTTGTTTCATTTCTAAAGCCAAATTACGTCATGTTTGTCTAGAAATATTGTTAGGCGTGTAGAAATAATTTTTTCTAGTGCTTTGGAAAAAACTGGTAGTAGAGATATCGGCCGGTAATTGGAAACTTTATTTACATCACCATGTTTGAATAGCACCGATATTCTGGCTCATTTCATACAATCTGAAAAAGTAGCCGACTCTATTGCTAAATTGAATATGTGAACCAACGCACAAGTGAAGGGCAAGTGTTCCATAACGTATTTTGTTGGTTTGATTTGTAAATTATCGATATCTAATGCCTTGCTGTTATTTAAATTTATTATTGTTGTAAACACCTCATGTTCATTTGTTGGTTCCATAAATATAGCATTAGCAATACTATTATTCAGTGAATAGGCAACTCGGGGGTCATGGCTGTACGCTATGCCTGCGTTCAGAAAATGAGTATTAGAGTGGTCAGCCAGCGCTTTACCGCTAAGTTCACAATTATCATCAGTTATCGATTTGGGTGTTTTGCTTTTAGTTTCAAGACCTAAGACGCTATTTATTACTTTCAAAACCACATCCGGATGCTTCTTGCTAATTTCAGAAAAAAACACGTTGATAGTAATCTATTTTTGCTTGCCTTAGTATTTTATTCAATCTATTTCTTTCTCTCTTAAATTATTTAAGTTTAATTTCTGATCTCGAGTCCAGGACAGTATGATAAAGGCGGTTTTTGTTTTTTATCAGCTTGACGTGTTCGTTCGTGATCCACGGTTTTCGTATCTTTTTTGAACGTCTGACCTGTCTGAATGGAAAATGCGCAATGTAAATGCGCACAAAAGCTTCAAGAAACTCGTTATATGCTTCGTTTACGTTCTTTTTTCTTAACACGAAATTCCAGTCGTGCGTGATTATAGCCTGACTAAATAAATCCAGTGCATCATTGGAAATGTGTTGATAAGTAAGTAATTCGTTCTGCTGTTTGTTACTCATAAAATACACTACAAAAACTGGGCAATGATCACTAATATCATAGAAAATGGTACCCGTAGTACATACAGGTGTATCTATATTTTTAATGAGAAGGTCGAGGGCAGATGAAGTGGAAGGAGTAACCATGGTCGGTGTAGTACTCAGATTAGTAAAGCCAGATGAAAGTAGTAAGTTGTTTATATCGTGCACATACTTATTATCCTCCAAAATATTTATGTTGAAATCGCCTTCACAGACAAAATGAACATTTTCGACTAATCAGGATTCAAAAAGTTTACTAAAACAACCTAAAAAGTTCTCGATACTGCCATTCGGAGGGCGGTATATTACTTACAACACCCTCTTGGTGTGTTTGACAGCTAGCATTTTGTAGTCGGACACGCGCTGCCACCACCAGTAAGAGAGGGCCGACCCTGCAAGAAAACTTCGTCAGCAATAGAGTCATCTTTAAGTGTCTTTTTCAAGCCCAAATGTTACGCAGGGGCTAATCGATAAATTTGCTAGCTATCAATGCAAGGCGGTAGCTACATGGTTCGCGGTGCAGTCCAGACGAAGCCCTGGCCACTTTCTGTTTTAAAGTGGTGGTGCAGTAATTCTATGCAAGTATTCGGCACCGCACCGACGTAGGAGTTCCAACGCGTTGAACGGCACGAGTGTTCGCTATACAGTGCGCGCCCGCGCGCTTTTTTTTTTTTTTCAGGGGACTTGTCCTCATTATCAAGCTGGGCGGTCACGCGTGCATTCCTTCCGAAACGTTTCGCAACTAATCCGCTAGGGCAGGGTGCATGCGCCGTCGCGCCATGAAAAAGGCCGATTGAGTTACGCTGCGTATTGCAGTTAAGTTCGACAGATGGCCACAGGAACAACGTCCAAAATTCCTGGGTGTGATCCTGGATTGCTGCTGTCAACGTAAAGATATGACGACGGCTTATTTTAAGCATGTGGCCACGGAAAAATGGGTCCAAAATGACCCAGCCATTGCCAAAACTTGTGCGGTACTTCAGTAAATTCTCTCCTTTTAATTCATCTATCGCAGCGTTTCTTGGGTAAAGCGGGATCCTTATTTTCTACGTGCAGGCGAAGATGAGTTCATCAAGGTGTGGATCAAGAACAAGGACATCTTGTTCGCTGGGACTTTTCGTGTGGACACGGACCCGAGGGTCAGCCTGGGTCCCGAGGGCGATCTCAAAATTGACGGCCTGGTGGCCTCGGATGACGCCGTCTACACCTGCAAGGTCAACAGTCAGATCGAACCAAACTCCATCCAGCACAAGATCGTCCTTCCAGGTATGCCTTCACTGTGCGGCGAAGCTTTGAAAAAGCGACACACCGCTGTAACTGTCCGCACTGATGTGGAGTTGGCATCGTCAACTTAGTGTGACATTTTCCCGACCATGAGCTTATCGTTTCTAGGGCACTATTTCTCATAGATATTGGAGAAAATGCGCTTACTGCTTGCCCGGAGCCGGTATCCTTTTCAGACGGCTTCTAGGCCAAATCGCAAATTGAGCTCGTAACATTATATTGCAATAAAGGCTCATTAGAGAGAGAGAGAGAGAGAGAGAGAGAGAGAGGCAGGGAGGTCAACCAAAGGCGAATTTCTGGTTTGCTACCCTGCACTGGGGTGGGGCGTATATAGGGGTTGTAAAGACGACAAAGAGCGAGAAAAAAGGGAACAAGAAAAAAGGGCGAAAGGAAACAGAAGAAAAGCGAAGATTTTGGCATGCATACCATACAAACATCGCGAGAAAAAAAAAATAAAGTGTCCGACGATAACGATGCTCCCTAATGCAAAATTTGAGCGCAGTTCGATACGTGTTTTCATTTCGCGATATATTGAGACGAAGAATTTGAGGCGATGACGACCAATATGACTGGCAGTGGACCAGTGTCGTCAGCGCCTTCGCAGAGGGAGGTGCAGTATGGGAACGCTGGCATGATGAGCTCTATCGGAGCCAGCTATGGAAGAAGACGACGGCGAACGCGGGAGCAGTGACACGAGCGCGGTCGCGCAGTTACGTTGAGGAACGCCGACGCTCAACCCAGGAACAGGCGCCTTAGAGCGGCGCTCTAAGAGCGCGAATAAATGTTATCAATCTTGTAATTTTCTGACACATTTTTAGCACTGGAAGGGTACGCACTCGGGATTGATATCCCGTGAGCGTTACGTTTCAGCGCTAGCGTCATTCCCAGGAAGTGACCTTGTTAAACAAGGACAATGGTGCAGTACTGATTCATAGAAAAAGAAATGTTGAATCCAGTTTTGTCAGTAAATTTTGTAAATAGCGGTAACGTTGTCGGATAGATAAAATGAACACGCATCTGCACGCCATACACGGTAACGGTGACGCCAAATGCATCCTAATGTATGTACGTTGATGCAATTCTTTGTTCGAAAATTGGCTCGCAGCAAAATTTTAACCCTGCTTGTACTGACGAAAGATAAGAAAGATGGCTGCTTGGAAATGTACACACGCACTAAAACTGGCTACTCATGCATTCACAGTAGAAGACAAAGCCCAAGTGCGCATTACCAGACGCAAGCGACGAAAACCATAGGTCAGCAAAATGCGCCTGAATGCTGTCGCGTCAAGAAAACTTGGGATGAAGCAGCGGCACATTTTGTTACTCATGCGAACGTACACTGCTTTTGGGAGAATACGTGAACCAAATGAGGTGGAATGCTTTAGAACATTACTGGACAGATGCGAGCCATCAGTACGGGACCCTATACAAAACTGATCGATCGTGTGACTTTTACATGCCGCGATGCCTAAGCAGACGAGACCAAACATGCCTACGCCACACCAGTCTCAACGTGGCCTACGCAAGCCATACTTCAAGCGCAAAATTAAACCGACGGACTCGCCAGTGTGCTCTGAATGTAACGCCTCGGAAAACTTGCAACACGTTCTTTGCGACTGCTGCCGATACACGCCAGAGAGCGGGTCCTATAAGTATCCTTGAAGTATCCTTGAAGATGAGAGGGTCCTTGAAGGTGCGGCACTGTACCTGCAAAGGGACTCCAGTTTAGAACTGTGCCACTTTCGCGTTACGCGCCTCGAAGGCGCCGCTGAGCCTGAACGTAACTTTGTAAATATCTGGATAGTGCATACGTTTGTGTGTGTGTCACTGTATGTGCTATTAGGTGTTTATCAATGTATATATCATAATCATCACCACGCACGTGGAGCAGTATGTCAGGCGAACAGCCAGGCTAATATCTCCAGCATATCATTAAAGCTACTTTCTCTCATTAGAAGTGTAGCGACTTGTTGGCTACCATGACTAGAAATCTGGCCATGTCCAGTCATAGTTGTGGTATCATTAAATGATTATCCACTGTGTGGCGCATACATTGCTCTTGGCGCTGTGTAGCGCAGCGTCAAGCCCAGGATGGTGACATGCGCGACTGGCCTAAACTTAAGCGCACATGAGCTGCGCGAGGTCATAAGAAACTAGGAATAATTTGATTTGTTTACATTTAGTTAAATTTTTATGAAACCGTCAACAACTAAATTCTTCTGTGGCTTATGAGCTGACATACTATATGTGACAGGAATTAGCCAGAACATAACATGTGAGATTTGAGTGAATGATTAAACTTGAATATTTCTGATATAGTATGTTTAAATTATATGCACCTCTTGATCGCATACATTTCTGCGAGTGAAGATCAGTGCTTTTCTTCAGTGTTCGGTATTCAGTATAGTAGTTGAACTATCGGACTGACGTTTGTTTGTTGAATAATTTGAGTGATATTGGTGGCATTCTTACATTTAGTGGGCGCCGACAGGTCGCTCAAAACGGCTATAACTGCACCTTTAAATTAAAAAAGAATTGGCCAGCATAATGATTTACGGCGATCGTATATAATTCTTATGTACTGATCACAGGCAAATTTGTTGGCCAAATATTTCTTCTCGACAATACTTTTCACGTGCCAAGTCATGTACAATTATGTTCCCATCAAGTAATCTGCCAGACTACATGAAAATCTGCCAATTCGTATCTTACTACATGTCTGCAGTTGAACTAGGATAACATATTGAGTACTCCACAGGCAAAAGTTGCCGATGATTTTTTTCCGATCAACGCTATTTCTTTTGTACCACACTTTTAACGTTGGTGCCGATGCATCGCTCATCTATAGGGATGAGATATCACCTATAATAAGAGAAACTTCTGAGCTTGTTCGCAGAAAAGCGTCCCAACCTGTCTACGAATCACCTTCATGTCGCCGCCGCTAACTGAAAGGATCAACACCAAGAAAACATTTCGCTCATCTCGCATGCCACAAGGCACGCTTCCTCTTAACCTGTCCCAACCGCGCGACTCGCAGGACCCCCCAAGGTGTCGACAATTCCGGAAAGCGGCGAGGTGACAGTAATGAAAGGGGAGCCCCTGTATTTAGGCTGCAGGGCGAGCGGAAAGCCCGACTCCACCATCACGTGGCGACACATGGTAAGTGAGCTGTGCTTCTTTCTTTTTCTTAGTAATCTGCTGCGAAGACTTTGTTGCTCTCTGTTCCCCACACTCTCCCATCACGTCTTTATGCACTTACGGGAGCAGCACCCCAAAGCTCTGTGTCATGGCGTTGGCGGAAACCATTGCACGGCACCCTTCCGCCACGTACGACGTACGTCTCTGTTACGAATATGAATGAACGAATGCTGGGCGTGCCCTGCATAGCTGCCCACATGCTTTCTTTTTCTTACATCATTTGCTCCCACTGTCCGCCTCTATTTTATGTTGTTGCTTGATTTCTGTGTGATGCTCGCTTGCCGAATGTAGGAGAGCTGAACGAAATCCTCGCCACACGGGACCCTGTTCGTGACTGAGAACCTGTCAACTGTCTTCCTCCCTGTTTCGCAGAATCATTGCGCAGTGCGCAATGCATGCTGTTCCGCGTACACAGTCACAGATTTTGGCGACGCGGTCACATAAGGTTCCGATTTAATTCAGATTGTTTTATGTTAGATTACGTAGCAGAAAGGCGCACGCTGTGCAAACATCGTTCCGAGGCGACTACTCGCTCGAGGTGTTAATATATGCTGCTTTTAGTATAGATACTCAATTGCTGATTTCCTTACAGCTGCTAGGTAAAGACCAAAATGATGACTCAAGGATATCTGTAAGTTCTTCACAACGGTTTGTTGCATATCCAGTCTTCTTTACATACGTGCAAATTATACATGTGGACGAGAGTCGCTCGCTTCGTGGTCATACATGTGCAAATCATTTCTGCTGAATATGTGGTTCAACAGTGCAATAAAAGGCTGAATTCATCAGAGATACATCAGACAGAAACGAGCTTTGCGCGTTGAGGCTTTCTGCCCTGTCACCGTGCTTCTTGGTAGCATAAAAGCACGTGAGCGACATCATGACAAACCAAAATGCAGAAAGCTTATTCCCTACTTATGCCATAAAACATGCCTTCTGTGCCAAACGAAACATGCTCTGCTCCCACAAATAGGAACTGAAGCGGCTTCTTATGCTAGCGGAGGGTATCTGGGAATTAATTTTTTTCGTTGGCCTGATACAGACCCAAGTTATAGCCGCGCTTTTATGTTGTGTTGGTGTTATGACTGTGTTTCTTTATGTTCTATCATTCTGTCTGCTTTATTTTGGCCATTTGTGTTCATGTTGCGCAATTCAGTTACGCTCTGTGTCATTCACTTCTATACTATCAAAGTCTATTGCGCTCGCACGTGACCTAAATGCCAACAAACAGCCCGTAGCGCTCAACAGGGCCTCCATTTCTTGTTCTCTGCAACTTAAGTGGCCTGCGCATTTTCTGGACAAGCCAGACGCTCTTCAAAAGAGGGTCTCGCACGGGACTCAATCTAGTGGCCCCCGCATGACGTAGAGTCCCTTAAGCCCTTAGCCCTGTTGCGATACCGTCGTGTTAAATGTGTGGATGTTGTTTCCGAATGCTTACAGGATCATATCAGCACCTCAAATGTGGCACGGTCGTCGAGGTCCGTAAGTGGCATTTGCCTCTAAGAGCGAAAACCGCAACGAACGTAGTACGAGTGTGTGCAAGCAGAAAGCTACATTCCCGCTAGAATCTTGCTGCCTGCGTGGCCGGCCCTTCTTCTGACTCATGCCCCCGCCCCCTCTGGCAGAACGTTTTCTTCCTTTTTTTTTTTACCTCTCTGTGTCTCCAAACGAAAGCCTGCGTGGCCGCCTTGCCTCTTCCAGGGTGGTTTGTGTGCCGTGTTGTGCGTTCGTCCACTCACAGAAACCGTGTGCCGTGTGTGCCGCGTCTTCCGGTGTTGCATGGCGAGGAGACGCGGGGTTGTCTGTTGAATCCGAGGTGCTGCGACGTGTGGGCGCAGCCCGCTGCGCCCTCTTGCCCGGCGAACCCCAGCTTCCGTAGTGCACGTGCCTTCAAATGTAGAGCGCTACTCTCCCGCCGCCACCTTCCTTTTTTGTGTGCGCATATTTCCGCCGTCTTTTGTTTTGCGCGAGCTTCATCGCTCCCCTGTCATTTTGTCCTTTTCGTTTTTGTGCCGTGATTTTATAATTTGTCTCTTTCGTTCGTTGTTTTATTTTTCTCTGCGTGAGCAATCTTTTTCTTCTCGAGTGAACGGTGAAAGATCACACCCGTCTTTGCAACAGTTTGTTGAGGCTCTTCTCGCCATTTTCGTCGTCGAGAACGAGAAATAATAATTTAAAAATATCACAGGAACGCTATTTGAAGAGGATCACGCAATCATCCCCCGGTCCCTTTGTGTACATACAGCATGGCGCGTCCATTAAGGCCTTTTACAAAGTGCTCATTTCTGTTTTTGATTTGATGTCATGAGAAAGGAGTGTCAGGTGTGTTGGGATAAAGAGTGGGTACAGTTGAACATTACGTTATCATATTTTCTGACGCGTAGGATCGAAGTGTGCAGTCTTTGTAGGAAGCTATTTTTTATTCAAGGGAACATTTTGCTGCTGCACAGTTGCCTGGCTTGCACTCATGTGTTTTAATATATAGCGCTTGGGACAAGTTTGTCTTTCAGCGTTAGTGAGAAGGTGGCCTGCTGCGCTTTTTACATGCGTTTTGCAGCATGACGAAGAGAGTGACATTTTGCTGCTGTTGTTTTTTGAACTTGAATGCTTGCCCAGAGGGGAGACCGGAGCGTTAGCGATTATGCACCGGCTTTCTTATTTTTGCTTCGTCACTGACGTGCGCTTTTGTGACATGGGCAGTAAGCGGAAGCCTTCTGATATCTTGCGGCTGGCTCACTGCAAAACGTTTTGCTTGGAGTTCTGCGCCTGGCAGTGTGTTCGTCATGCTTCAGTGCTTCTGATGAGCAGATTACCGCACTAATAGCTGAATTCTCATATATTTAAAAATATATTAATAGTTAGGAACCTGTTCAAGTAACAGGCTGTATAACGTCTACCGAATATACCAGCATAATAACAACTGAACAACTTTTTTCCGTGCAAGTAACAATGGGGCTTTTTCAAGCGACAAAGCGATAGAGGAGATCAGACATGCTGCAATTCGAAGGGGGGATCGCAGCATAGCTTGATATATTTATAATTGGACATAGAGGGATAACGTGCCAGTGCAGGTTTCTTGTGGAAAGATTCATCCACCTTTATTAATTTCCTTCAATCTCGACATGCCACAGCTCTCAATCAGTATCTAAAACCGCGAAATTCACTACGGTGTACAAATTCGCACTCTGAGAAGTGCTGTCCTGCGTTCAGGAAACTCTTTGCGCTGCGATACGGTGTTCGATAGAGGTGGGGCTGACGCAATGGCGTTGTTGGATACTTTACACTCCTTCAGGAATTCTGCCACACACAGAAAAATAAAAACTCCATGATTCTCATGCACAGTTCCTTATATTAAATTGTAATATCGGTACATTCACATCAGCAACGTTATGATACCTTCAAACGCATATCGCATTCCTTTAACAGAAAGAAAGTAAAAGCGATAATGACGACGATTACTGCTGCTCATAGTAATGTCGCAGCGAAAAGGCTATTGGCTTTCTACAACCACACGAGCGGGCGCAGGAAGGATGCATCATAAGAATAGTTTGCTGCATGCGATATGCTACGCGACTCACGCGGTGTACACACATGGGCGGGAAGCCTGCCACAGGGCACACGGTTCAATCAGTACCTTTATACGTATGCTGCAGGTCCTATTTCCTCCCTTGCATTAAAAGTAAACTTCATTTGTCGAGACATCACGAGTATTGCTCTTGACGCTGCTCTTGAGTGCATGATTGCTTGGGTGCTGTTCTTGACACAATTCGAACCACTCCTCAGTATTGTGTTCACTTGGACTGAAAAAGACAAAACGAAGACGGCTCACAGAGGGCAAGATTTCTTTTTTCTTATTTTATATTGAACTACCCTGTTCTTGGCCCATCCTTCAGGGAGAGAGACAGAGATAAAAGGGAAAAGATGGCAGAGAGAGAGAAAAAAAAAGGAAAGACAGAAAGCTTAACGAGAGCTTATCTCTGGTTGGTTACTTTGTACCGGGGGAGGGGCAAAGGGATGCGATAGGTCAGGGAGAGGAAAAGAATGAAAGCACCCCCCCTCCCTACACACACACATACACCCAATACAGAACTGTTTCCGTGGGCAGTGTCGCGGAGTCTGCGAAGGCGTTCCTAGAGCTACACAGTGTCGCCGTCCCATCCTACGTTACACAGTGTACAGTAACAATTTGTCACAAAGTCCCGTGTCTTTTAAATAACGAGGCAGCGCGTTCATAGCAGCTCGCACTGATGTTCGCGTAGACCAGTTTCCAAGGATGTTGTTTTCCGTTATTGGGTGCTTGTCCAGTTGGTCTGGGGTGGCTGAGAGGGTTGCTCTTTGCTGGTTGAAGATGGCAGGGAGGTTAACCCAATAATCCAGGCTCTACATCTGCAAGCAGACACGTTGTGCTCAACGCTTCGTTGTATATGTCTCTTGCCTTCTTGCCCGTCTTCGCGCTGCTTCTTCACAATAAGCCACTCTTCAAGGCCTATGGGCATATGTGTAGAAAATGCTCACAATATACACATGGGAAGTAGGTATCGATGCAAGAAAAGTGGGTGCTGTCGCAGCAGATTGCAGCATGAGGGCTGAAGAAAGCTGCGCCCTAGAATCAAGACATGATGCAGCGCGTTCCTCTATATACTATATGCGATGGCATAACGACGAAGTGTTGTCGAAACAACAGACGCGATATTTTTCGACATACCTAACGCCAACAAAACAAATTAATGAGCAGACGTCGTACAGAGCTTCAAATTAGAAACCACTTAACACTATTACATCGTATGATAAAAGTGATACTCTCCTTCTCCGGTAACGCGCTTCTAAATCCAGGTGCACGCGTGCAGTATAAACGGGAACAAGTGCATGTTGAACACACAGAGGCTGGGGTTCACAGGAGAAGGACATGATGAAGTTTCGTGATCCTAAGCTTAGAAGACCAGGAAGCGTTTTTTTTTTCTTTTTTTTTTTTTTGGTAAGAGGAGTCTAATGCGTGGGTAGTACCCTGGCGCCTTCTCTTATTTCAGTTAGCTCGAAGATTGTGCCGCGAACGAATGAGAACAAAAAATAGTCAGGGAATCATATTTTTGTCGATAAGCTCATGTTTCTACAGTGTCTTAAGCCCTTCCATGAGCTCATTCACGATAGAGTGAGAACCACTGTGACGTTGCTCTTACCACAGGCATCTTTTTTCTTTTTGTTATCGTTATGAAAAACTTCCAGCCGGTTGGTCTGGTAGGAGGAGCGCAGCAGCCGCTCGCTGCTTGTTTTTTTTTTTTTCTGCATAGGCAAAGCTTTACTAAGGCTTTACAAAGCTGGAATGTTTAGCGGAAACGTGCAGCGTTTATGCATGCGTGTGCTTTCTCATGTTTTTTATATGTTACCTCCCACTGACTTGTATAACAACCAAATAAATCTTGAAGCTATGCTCCGTCTGATGTATTTGCCTCACGGCGTAAGGCTCATTATTAATTTAAGAAAAACTCATATTAACAATCAATGTCACGCTTAAATTTTGATTGACACCAGCCAGTGCTGATACATTACTTGCTTATTCTATAATTGGAACGCCGTAGGCATTACAGCATGAAAATGACATTTGATTCTCGCCATTCGATTGATTTTTTTTTAATATTTACACGCCGCTTTCAGAACGACTCTTCTATTGACGTCACCAAGCTGGTTCAAGACAACCGTATCGACATCGAAGCTGCCGACTCGAAGTACTCCGGAACTTACGAGTGCACCGCCTCTAACGGCTACGGCAATCCCGTCGTGGCTTACATCACCGTGAAAGTTCTCGGTAAGAAGGGCGGTCCAATAAACCACTGAGGATGTAATGGCCTGTCCTCTAGTAGCAGTAGAGGACAGGCCTAAGCTAAGATCGTGAGTAGATAGAACTACGCTAAATGCGGAGCATGTAGGAAATCATGATAACGATTGATTAAACTAGCAAGTAATATGCCTGTAAGTGAGAATGAGTTTCGAAGAACTCTTCGTCAAGAATATAAACATATTTTAAAAAATTACCAAAATGCTCAAGCACTGATGACCGCGAGCACGGCAAACCACGGGATTGTGCAACATGAATGCGTGAAACGTTTTGGGAACGAATGAATAAACGAATGAAAAAAGAATGATGGAACCAGGTTATATGGTAACTTTAGTTATAGCCCACAAGCCATGCAGTCGGAAACCTAGCGAGTGATAGGGTTAGTGATAGAACAGCTGCACCAAACACCTATTAACAAAAGAGGTAAATGAAAGCGATAAAGCAGGAATACGGAACAAACGTAGGTGTGCTTTCCTGCTTGCCTGCTTGAGAAAAGCAGTATTAAAATTATTCGCTGACTTGAAACAGGCATTCTGCACTTTTCGCCGAGGTAAACCTTAATAGACTACTCAGAGGACCCGCGTTTCCACACTGGAAGTCCCGAAGGCTCAACGGCATGTCATAATATCGAAAACATCCTTTCCAGGAAGAATTTCAGTCCGGCGTACAATAACGAAAAATGTCGTGATCTCTCAGTAATAGGGAGCTCAGACAAACCTGCTACTCGCCACAGTTTCCGCCATGCAGCATCTGTCCTTCACCCCTTCGCCTTTGCTCCCTCCAAATAAAAATAAAAAAAAAACAATTTCTTCGCGCCGTAGGCATGTAGCATGTAGCTGGTTATTCACTCTATGCTACGCAACCGAATGAATATTGCACCCCTCTATTACAGGATACACGCTTGGGTCGCGAAGTGCTTGTGCTCTTTCGAATTTTTCGGATTGTGAAAACATTTGAAGGAAAGTGCGCATTGCCGTCCTATGTGACGAATATCACCTAGTTGTGGTCAGCAAATGTGTTATGCTTTGTAGGCGAGTCTGAAACGTCACTGTCGGTGATTATTATAAATGACATCGGTGTTGGACATATTCTCGATGTGGACTGTGGAGTAACGACTGCATTGGTTAATATGTCGGATGTGAACGCTCGCTTCCGAATTTAACCAGCGCCGAGTGCATGTTTGCACAGAAGTGACTAAGAGGCTGAATGTGTGCGTCCTGGTGTCGTAGCATTGATCGCGAGTGCACCCCGAAATAGCTGAGCGTGCGTCGTTCGCAGGCAAGCCGACGGTGAAGACGTCGCTGCAGTGGTCGTCGGGCGTGGGCGGCAGCCTGAACGCCGAGCTGCTGTGCGTGACGCACTCGGATGTGCCCGGCACGACGCGCTGGCTGCGCAACGATGGCACGTGGCTGATGCACGGCGAGTCCGTGTCCCTCTACACGGCTGGCAACCACTATACGGCCCGCTTCAAGCACGTCACCGAGCGAGACTACGGGAACTACACGTGCGAGTCCAAGAACAAGTTCGGAGTCACCGCGGACACCATCGAGCTTCAAGGTACTATGGTATTCCGGAGCGAACGCCTGCACACCATAACTGCATGAAACCTGCCCGATTTCTGATTCTATTGATTGCGTTCGCATTAGGAGTGTCAAAGGAGAAAAGTGTGCATGCGTGTGAAGTGTGGGAAGCCGGTCACGTGGTAGACGTATATCGCTCAGGAGTTCACTCGACACACGTCCTGCCTCGTCGAAGAACGAAGTCCTTCGCTCTTCGAAGAGGCAAAACGTGTGTAGAGTGAGCTCCTGAACAACAGCTTGTAATGTGGTGAACGCGATTTAAATCATGCATCCGGGACCTCAAAGAGTTGCGACGTAATGCTAACGCACTTCACTCGTATGGGGCCTCAACTGCGATGGCTTGTGAAGCCGGCATTCGAAAGTTATTCCTCCGAGGTCGTTGTTGCAGTTCTTAAGGTCAACATACCTGTACAAGCTGCTGTAGCCTGAACAGATGTTTTTGTTGCTACGAGTGTTAATGGTGTGGTGATAGTATGCCGTGATAGTTACCGACTGTGATTGTGCATCTGTGCTCGCTTTCTCTCTCTCTCTCTCTTTCTCTCTCTCACTTTACCTCCCCTCTCTTCCCAGTGTAAGGTAGCAAACTGGGTTTCTATTCTTGTTAACTTACCTGCCGTTCTCCTTTCTTCTGTCTCCCTCTCTCTCTCCCTCTTGCGGTACCGCTAAATCCCCACTCAATCTTCAAAGGAACTATTATTCCTAGCAGCCACTCCAAATGTGTCGGCTTTTGAAACTGGTGCCTCGTTTATTAGTGCACTTTATGTTACCATAGAAAATCGAATAAAACTGACAAAAAAAAACAGAGAAAGCAGATTGAATCCAATGGCTATACTTACGGAAGACTAGATTCCAGAAAGAGTACTGTGCATCTGAGCGATAAATTCCATTGCAAACAAATGATTTCACTTGCTTCTTTCTGCTTTCTTTCTGGTGGCAGTGGACACCGCGCAGAAGTCAACAGATCGCGTTAGTCTCCGGAGTATTTTCTATGCCATACCTGCAGCCTCTGAATATCATATGAATATAAAAAATAACTGGTTCATTGGTGTAGTTGAAAATGCGCAGAAGATGTTTCAGTTGTCTAGCTATATGATGCTAATTTTCGGCATAGTATAGTTTACTGGTTCCCGAATACGATGGAGCCGATTTGGGGTATCTATCACGCAACACCAGAATCGGAACAATTATAACAGTTGCCATTACCTTTAGCGCTTCTTTGTCGGTGGTAGAGAGGCAATAAATCATGAATTGTAGGTGTTACGTGCTCAGTTAAACTCTCTTTCCAGAGAAGCACATCTTTGTGGCCGGGTTCTCAAAAGACAGCAGGGTGTAAATAGCTTGGGCAGCGCCAAACTCGAAGCCACAGCGGTTTTCCTTAGATGCATAAGTAAGCTTCGCGCACACGGGAGAGGCTCAACCAGAATTTCATTTCGTCGATGGGTGCGGAGTTGGGCCTGAATTAAAGAAGCAATGACGTGGTAATTCTGGGTTCACATTATCGTTTTCGATAAATCAAGGTCCTCAACCTCTAAATCCCAGAGCCTCAAAGCACCCTAAATAATTTAATATAAATACTTTTCTATACCCAATTTAGTTTTTGTTTTCAAGGTTACTGTGTCGTGACGTCATGACGCAGAAGGCAGTCACATGGCGGCAGTACATCGCGACGTTTGTGGGAATTAGGGCCAAAAAATCGCTATAACGCAGCGGAGAAGTTACCATTAAGAACAATAATTGCGTATGATATTAGAGATGAATACCCTCTCAACGTTGCTAACTGGAAGTCGTTGCAATTCACCCGATATCTTAAAATACCATTTTTTAAATGCTGCCCACTGAATACGCTGGTGCATTGCGGTGAAGTTTGACAGATGTCCGAAGGGGCAATGTTCAGAATTCCAGGAGATGGGTAAATTGGCGACACGCATCAGTGCTTAGATCCGAAGCCTTTGCAATGAATGCATCTGAGGTTTGTTTCTTATCGCTTCTGTCGCAGCTGCCCCGACCAGGCCAGTCGTGATGGGCGTTGAGGGACCCAACTCGACAGCCTACCTCATCTCGCTTTCCTCGGTGGCTCCGTATCCCATCCACAAGTACATCATCTACATCCGGGCGGAAAAGGTGCGCGTGCATTCACTGACGTTGTCGCAGGAAGCAAGGAGACATGAGCAGGCGCGACTGTGGCATCAGGCGCGAGAGGCGGAAACCTTGTCGCTTACTTTGATTCCAAGCTGATCCGCACTCGCAGATTAGAGAGACTTTGTAACAACATTTTGAGGTGGTGCCTTGCAGTCGCTTTGGACGGCGTGCAAGTTATACGCCATGGATAGGCGACAAAATAAACATAGGAACTTCAGCACTCCGTTAGAATAGACCGATACTCACTCGAAGGCCTTGAGGCACTTTTCACACTGATCGTTAATCTCATTTGGCTTATGCAAAACTTATACTTGTACACCGATATGCCAGCGGTACTGATGATCGAGATATCCAAAATGAGGGTGACGTGCGTCTGGGTCTATCTTACTGACAAACGTCTGCCTTCAGATGGCGCGTAAAAAAGGAACTGAAAGTTGGCGTTTCTTTCTTTTTTTTAACACATGTTACGGACGCATGGTGAGAAAAGCTTGCTTGACCTGCCTGCTGTTAGAGTAGATTTACTATACGAATCCACAGTTACTAATATTGTAGTACAGTAGCTCAGGAGCACTGACTTTTGAGCTAGTTGATTACCCATATCAGATCACGGTCAAGCGTGCACAAACAAGGATAAAGTGAGGTGCAGACAGCACAAGCGCTTACTTCCAACTGATCGTTTATTTACAAAATTGGATCATATAAACACTTTCCTTGTAGCTCAGCATTTTACAACGAAGCTGTATACCTTTACCGTCCAAGGAAATTTTCGTGTCATTGCACTGTCTCCGATTCCGGAGATAGTGCAATGCCGGGGCGACCCGCGGCGGACGTAAAGCAGGCGTTAATCACTCCCCATACGTGGGCCGATCCCGAAGATAAAGCAATACCGTCCCGACCCGCGGCGGAGGTAAAGCAGGCGTTAAGCACTCCCCATACGTGGGACGATCCCGAAGATAGTGTAATTCCGGGCCGACCTGCGGCAGAGGTGAAGAAGGCGTTAAGCGCTCCCCATACGTGGGCCGATCCCAAAGATAGTGCAATACCGACCAGACCCGCGGCGGAGGTAAAGCAGGCGTTAAGCACTACCCATACCTGGGCCGGTCCCGAAGATAGTGCAATACTGTCCCGACCCGCGGCGGAGGTAAAGCAGGCGTTAAGCATCCCCCTTACGCGGGCCGATCCCGAAGATAGTGCAATGCCGGGCCGACCCGCGGTGGAGCTGAAGAGGGTGTTAAGCACTCCCCATACGTGGGCCGATCCTGAAGATAGTACAATGCCGGGCCGAACCGCGGCGAAGGTGAAGCAGGTGTTAAGCACTCCCCATACGTGGGCCGATCCCAAAGATAGTGCAATACTGTCCCGACCCGCGGCGGAGGTAAAGCAGGCGTTAAGCAGTCCCATACCTGGGCCGATCCTGAAGATAGTGCAATACTGTCCCGACCCGCGGCGGAGGCAAAGCAGGCGTTAAGCATTCCCCTTACGTGGGCCGATCCCGAAGATAGTGCAATGCCGGGCCGACCCGCGGCGGAGGTGCAGTTCGCCATTAAGGGGCCCACATACACAGCTTCGCTGGTCATCCTTCTTTACAGAGTGGCAGGGCACTGAGCTTTTGTTCTTTTCATACATTTTTAGACATATAAGAGTATCCAAAATCTGTAGTCGTTTCCATCCGGGTTAATTAATTGCTTTATAGGATTTAACGTCCAAAAGCGACGCACCGGCGACCTATTAAAAGATTGTAGGGCTTTACGGCTGGCTATTAGAAACCCCATGATGCGGTACCTCGTATTGTTTTCGATCATCAGGTTTTTTTCAATATGCCTTATCCGGACAGCAGTCAGCATTCTGGCAACGCATTTGAATTCGATTTTTTCGAACGTGCTCCTGATAACGTCATCTTTATGTTGGTGTGCGTAAAGCTATGCGTGTTTTCCAATATTATTGTTTTAGTGTCATGACAATACTGTAGAACCGTTGGTCTGTAAACCGTTGCGTAAAATGTCATGTTAGTGTTCTTTTTTTTCTATTGTTAAGATTCATCGTGAATATGCAGATGACCTTAAACATGATATTGAATCGCCGGGAGTTTTAGAACCGTAATTCAGTGGCACTTTTGTTGGAAACTATCTATCGCTCTGTGCAGTTCCCATGACAGTAAGGCACATTTAAAAGCGGGTACACAATTCCCGCGACCTAATAATAATATTTAGGGTTTTACGTGCCAAAACCACTTTCTGATTATCAGGCACGCCGTAGTGGAGGACTCCGGAAATTTTGACCACCTGGGGTTCTTTAACGTGCACCTAAATCTAAGCACACGGGTGTTTTCGCATTTCGCCCCCATCGAAATGCGGCCGCCGTGGCCGGGATTCGATCCCGCGACCTCGTGCTCAGCAGCCCAACACCATAGCCACTGAGCAACCACGGCGGGTGCCCCCGCGAACTAAGCATAATTCTTCATTACAACCACTTCTGTTGCGTATATGAAACTATTGGGAATAAACTGACCGATGCCCTGGCTTACAAAGTCACACAAGGTGTCCCCGTCGCTGGTACGAGGCGTGTGACTCAATGAACTCAATGCGCAATGAAATATCACCTTAATTAAGCAGTGTCTTTCTTACAGCTAAAGGAAAATGGCACTGAGGGAAAGAAAGCTGGGAAGAAGAAAGCAGTGTCTTTCTTATCGCTAAAGCAAAATGGCACTGAGGGAAAGAAAATCGTGTTTAGCAAGGAATGTCAGATGAAAGCAGGAAATAATCATAATGTATGAAGTTGTGCATACGTGTCTGTGTTCCCTCTAAACAGTTGCTACCTTTAGAAACGCTCTGCATTTTCTAGCGTACACCAATACCATTAGAGCTTGTTCGCCTCCCTATTGATTTTTTCAGAGTCAGGCTAAGCCGGAGAGTTGCGCTTATCTCTCTGAACGTGCCGTTCTCTTTTGCCAGCACGCCCAAGACATTGACGAATGGCGGAACATCACGATTCCGAGTAGCCGCGGCCACGACGTGCAGAAGATGGGATCAAAGGCCGTCATGAGCTACCTGATAACCAATCTCGAGCCCGAGACTCGATACGAGGCGCTCGCTGTCGCCACCAACGAAATGGGCACGAGCGGTCTCACCAGCTTCGACTTCATGACGGCATTCGGTGAGCAAGCATGCAAAAAATGCGCGAGCCCATTGTGCTATGTCAGCGCTCTCAGTTAGCTTGCGGAGAACATTGAGTAAGGGATGTGAACTGCTGTTACAAAACCAGTGTGTCAAACATGCTTTCTTAAATTTATTGTTTTCCGAGACACTCGGGTGAGAGGACGGAAGGGGAGGAGCGTATCTTTTCCGCAGGAGGCGTCAGGCCCATTTCTTGCGAGCGGCAGTTAATAGTGAAGCACATGGTGTGACTAATCTATGCAATTATAAACTGTTCTGAGGAGCAATGCCATCCTTATGAGTAGCAACACATGATCCTTTAGGGTAATCCTTTCCGTCAGTCAAAACATATTAGCAGTTCTCGCTCGTGATCCTTTAAGCCAGTGCAAAAGGCCATTTGGGAGAAATTAGTCACAGAGGGAGACTCAATAGGCCTTCTTGAACGTCAAAACAAAAATGACAACCAGTGATGTGACCTTAACATTTTCTTTCGCATGGTTAAGGTCAGTGTAGGATAAGAAAGCATTAAGCCAAAGTGCGCTAACTCGTAGCGTATCCGGGCGCTCGCTTGCGGTTCAGCTAAACCAGATGGAACACATCCCTACTACACAAATGTTCTTGCTTGAGAAGCCTTCTTCACGCAGGTCCTCCAGAGAACATTGCCGCTCGGAAAAGTGCTCACGACAATGAACCAATACACCATGGTGCATGATGCTTCACTGAGCGTGTTTCCACTTTTTGAGCACAGCGCTTAGGATGTATTTGCAGAGCGATCAATAGCGAGTTGAACCCTGTATGCCGCCAGACGCTTTCAGCATCCTGGTTCGAGCAATTCTGAAGGAATCCGTGCTAAGCGCCTGTTTTTTCGTTCAGGGAGAGCAGGTTAAAGATCAACTGCAACGAAATCTTGTACCGCATAAAAAGCATAATATCAGAGAGCGTGCGTGGTTGCGCCTTCAAATACTGAAAAAAAAAAGAAACGCTTCTGTTAGCGCTCGCCCGAAATGACGTAGAACCTTGAACTTTGAGAATCAATGCTGCTGTTCAGCATGGATTCCGAAATGATGCGTCGCCCGCGTCGCTCCCAGTATCTCGCAGGTGATGGGCTGGGATTTGCATCATATCCTCTAATCACCAAACACACACGTCGTCTGCAAAAGTGCTATTTAAATGCTGTTCATAAAAAGTAAGACAAACTACTAGCCCTGCAGCTTTGCCACCGATTGCTTCGATAATTTATACTACTAATTTATAACCAATTGAGCCAAAGGGAAACTTCGTTGCAGTTGACCTTTAAGATGATGTTGCCGGTGGTAGTCCGCATAATTCTTTGTTTATTGGTACAGCAAATTGACAGAATTGCGCCATGTACTTCGCTATAATTTTGCTCTTTCCTATTGTTCTGATGCTTGGTGCAGCCGTTAGCACAAGTTGCTTGTCTCTTTCACTGCTAACTACGGCATAGCTAAACGAATTTTGGGGGCGTTTGTGCCTAGGCTGTGGATGAGATGTTTAACGTCTTTAATTTCTCTCTTGTGTTGCTGGCGGGGATTACATCTTATTTACCTGCTGCATGGTGGTATACAGCACTTGCTTATTATGATTTCCACCCAATGCAGCCCTCCCTAAACAGCCGTTGAGTACCAAAGCCAGCGAGGAAGTTGAAGCTGGTCTACAAGCTAATGACCCTGGTAGTGACCCTGAAAGATTTTTCTTTTGGTTCATGACCTAGCATGATAATCTTCTCCCTGTAGCATGTCCTTCGACATTGCTTGCTGCACCATGTCATTATGCATGACTCATTGGCATTGCTTCTTTCTTATAATTTTCTTCCTTTCTCTGCTATGAATGTTGTGTTCAAATAAATGATAAAATATAAAATAATGAGCTAGGTAGTTCGTTACGAAATAAATGTGGTAAAATATGCTAGTGTTGTTCGTTTCAAATCAAGCTAATCATGTACATATATTTCAAATATTCATTAAGACCTAAAGAGGCGAATAAAGGACTGAGTCATTTTTAGAATTCTGCATACGGCCCACACTGAATGAGCAGAAAGAGATCACGTAAACTCCGACAAAATCTCTGTGGTTTTGAAGGCCCGCTTTCACGGGTACGAAATACTCATTTTAACCAGCTGTCTGTGCTTCTGCGATTTCGTATACAGCTTAATTTTTTAAAGTTTCCACTTTGCGAAATATTAAGGAAAGACTTCTGGGTAACTCATATCAGATATCTGATGCTACGGATAACTGTACTGCGTCGCACTCGAGAGGAAATTATGGTCATCTTTCCTTGCACAGAGACCACCAAAACAGATTGCATTTTCTAAACAAACCTTTGGTGAAAGGAATTTTCGCCAGCGAACAGAATGTGTTGCGCTCAATAGACTTGTTTGTCACGATACGAATTGAACATTAACACGATACTCTTCTCTTTGGTTAATAATATTGCCAATTTTAGGCAAAGAAGGAGGGAAGTAAATTTGTTTTCGTGGTGTCTGATGCCAGCCAGCGCAAGCACTCTGCCGACTTTCTTCGCCAACATCTTCGTTCCGCAGTATGCGGTAACAAACGCACGACTGGCATGCACCGACATGCCGCAATTAACACGAAGGCGGCGCGGCCCGTTGGAATACGCGCGATAAAAAGGGATTCGTCCGTTTGTTCTCTCTGCTTACAGACGCCTTACAAGAACAGATCAAGGATGGCGGCAACGGAAACTCTGGCACCCGGGCCACGCTCCTCAGTGCGCACATGGTCGGGTGCGTCACGGTGGCACTGCTTTCGATTTTTTTCTGCTGAACACGTCGATCGCCATGAGTCGAATAGTTTTTCTTTTGCCACCCGTGGACTATGTCTGACACACCGAGAGCGCCGCCGACCAACGAACGTTCTTCTTGACGCGCCGAGGCGCGCGCACCCGATTTCTTATTTTGTTCGTCTCCCTTGCGAAGAGTAATTCTCATCATCGATGTTCACGATAATTATGATAATTATTATGTTTATTTCACTTCCTCCTCCCCCTCTCTCTCTCTCTCAAAGGTCCACGCGTACGTTGGGAACCCTTCCTCTGTTGTTCGCGCTACCTTTCTTTCCTTTCTTTTTTTTTTTGCGAGGGATATCGTATTTCTATTCTACTCTGCTCTCCGTCTTTTCACTTGATCTGCCTGGTGCACACTGCGCAGGCAACGATACCAGAAAACGCAAGCGAAAAAAAAAATAATAACAGTCACGCACAAGACGGGTGACTCGTGTTTTCTTCAGTCGTCATGTGTTGTGTCCTATGAGCAGCACACGCGAAAAGCCATTATGCTACACCCACCAGCTATCTCTCATAAGGACCCTCGGTTTACGCTTCACGTCTCACTCACCTACCAGCGGCTGTAAGCGCCATTCCCACCAAAAGTCCTAATCAACTTGTTAACAGCCTTCACTCTATGACGCTTCATAGAATACACTATACACTCAGAACTCTCATTTCTTAAGATTTCCCTCTTAGCAGTCTTTTCTCCACGGAGTATAGGTGTGTAGTGGCGAAGGAATCTTGAGAAGTCAAGGTGCGGTACGACTCGCGAATGCGCGGGAGTGTTAGCGTGGCTCTTCATGGTCGAAATCATATGTTTTATTTCTTCCACTTTTCGCATAGCGATATAACGAAGGCTCCGCTTCGAGTGCAGCCACGTTAAGGCTTGATTTCTTATCTTTTTTTATCTGTGGCGCTTGTTTCATCTACTACCATCCAAAGCGTAGAAACTCTTGAAACCTTCCAACTATTGACGCTCTTGCTGGCCTTGAGCGAACCGTTAGCACTTATATGACATTGAAAGGTCCTGTCCTGTGTTCCTACACGTCATCCTCAGTTCTTCTGGTGAGGGGACAAAACTGTCCTGTAACCAATGGCTCAAGCTTTAATAAGAGTACCGGATTTTCCATCTTAAGTCAATAAATATGAAGTATTTTATGTTCTAACACTTAAATTATTCTACAGTAAAACGGCTTTTACGCTTAAATATGGCACATTGAATATCGTTGTCACTCTACCCAATACCCTTTGCTGCCTTTCATGATAACTATCTTTTGTGGCGGCAACTTAGGAACTATCACAGTTATCGCCTTACTGTACAATACTACGCTATCAAGCGTCGTTGGCATAATTCGTTTGTGTGCCCTGGCGTAACGTGTCGTGTTCTGTCAAACTGATGGCCACCAAATGGGCCACTTTTTTTCGGTCAACCTGTTAAGTTTTCTCCTGTCTCATTTTTTTAAAACTCATGTGAAATGCAATGTCTTGTCATGTTCGTTTTGTATAGCTTGTTCTATGGAGGCTGTAAAAAAAAGAAAGCATATATGTAGCGCAACTTTATTGATTTTTTTCTTTTGTATCCATTAACTTCATCGTCAAAAGTGTCAGCTTCTGTGTTCTTTACTGAAAAAAAAAATTATACATATAAATATAGCGTGTTCTCTTCTTTCTTTTTTTCTTGTGACTGGAAAGTATTGTGTCGGATAGGAGAAAGAATGGAAACGAAAAATAAAAACATACGGATGTGGCTTTGTCGCAGCTAATGACTTAGCAGCGGTGTTTTGCACGTTGGCTTTCTCGTTACATGACCGCTAGCTTTCCCTTTCTTCTTGGGCAGGCATGCACCTCACAGCTTTCCACTGCTCAAAGCGTTGTCGCTGATTAAGGAAATTAGGCTGGAACCATTTATATTACGGCAACAGTTACTGCTTCAAATGCGATGAAGCGGGAGCTATGGTTGAAAGAAGCTTTTTCGATGCGTGCACTTCAGAGAAACGAAAGTAAATGTGCCAGTTTTGTTTGTGTGTGCACGCATCTCAGATGAAAACGTGGTCACAAAAGAGGGATTTCCTCTTTCCCGGCCCTTATTTATTTCGGTTAGCGTAAGGACGTCCGAGAGTATTGGGACTACTGCCTTTCAACAGTCCTTTGCGTAAATTCATGTTTTCGCTGGCATCACATGCAGGTTTTTTGTAATTAATTTAACACGTGTACAGTGCTGTGTACATTTAAATGGAACATGCGCGTATGAGAGGGATACTTTGTGGATTTGTGCGAGCGTGTTGGCGCCTGCCATCGCCTCGTTTCAAAGAGAATAATAGTAAAGTACATCCATCTACTGTAGGAAGCAGTCTAGACACATGACGCAGGCTCGTATACGAATACTCACTTTGAATTCGCCTCCTAAAAAGCCGAGTGCTTCCATGGCTGCCACAAAGCGAAAAATTCCGCTCCGCGCTTCCTTGTGATGTTAATTTTAATGAAGGAGCACAACATACTTTTACGCAAGGTAAAGATTGTGAGTTTTGACACAGCGGCGTTGAGATTCTGGTCGCGACAGTCTCCGGTGAGACACTTAAGTTACTATGCCTGTCCAAAGAACAGTGATGGCGGGTAATTGTGCAAGAAGCGGTGTTACTGCAGTACAGAGACAGCTGGCGTAACAGAACTCCGTTGCTACTCGCCTGAAATTAGGAAGAAAATAAAACAATAAAATGAAGTGGTGTGTATGAGTGTTTTGACAGAAGCTGCCTCTGCTCGAGTATTTATTGCACCGAAGAGCAAGAGACAGCCCGTGATTCACTTAAATCCCGATTACCTTCACTTGCGTGTCGCAAAGTTGTTGTAGCCTTCTAGCACCTGTTTAGCGTGTCGCGCCCGAAAAATGGTGAGAGAATGTTTATGGTACAGCGAATATCAATACTCGAAATTCTGAAGTGCTAGAGCGTCAAGTATTCTTGTTGACTGTACTTGGCGAGGTTACGAATGGGTTCCGAAAGGTTTCTTTCTTTCTTTTCCCCCTGGGCGTTCGAACACTTTATCAAGCTCCTATAATCGATACTGCCATCTATTTAACTCACGTTACTTATGATGAAGGCTAGACAGCCTAGATTTGCCCTCTTGTCAAGAGACGCTGCTAGCTGATGCTATCTTCAGTCCGAGTGGCGAGTGTATGTTCATTAGCTACGCGAGAGACCATCTTCTAATACAACACAATGGTTGGTGAAACATCTTTAAAGCACGACCAAAGGCAAATTCTAGGCGTTAATAACACAAGCAGCTCATTTTCAAAGTATTGAAAGTAAAAGATACTCTTGAATGGCGTGTTATTTTTTTATTTTGTTTTACTTTGAGCATAGGTGACATGTATGGTTGTACATTCCAAGCTACTGTGACAAATTATTTGCAGTTGTGGCCTTTATGTTCCAACTCAACATGGTTTCGCCTGCAGCAGCCGTCACACCAAAGTGCCTCTGAGTTTGTAAGCGTTATGAAAGAAAAGCTTCGAAAGCTGCGATGATTAGCTTGGCATAACTTCCGTCTCGAGCATTGGCGCATTGCTACATCGAACTTTTTTTTTCACAACCGGAAAACAGCTAGTTATAATT
The DNA here is from genome assembly GCF_050947875.1 of Dermacentor variabilis. NCBI lineage: Eukaryota > Metazoa > Arthropoda > Arachnida > Ixodida > Ixodidae > Dermacentor > Dermacentor variabilis. The sequence continues at coordinate 35,962,381 of NC_134572.1, read as the reverse complement.
GGCTGATAGATTAAGCCACACAGTGTCCATGGAAGAGCACTTCCCCAGTGAAAAACAGACGAATTGACATTATGTCGAACCCTTCGTTTCAACCTCCCAGGAGCGCCTTCTTTTCACGTATTAATTACTTTTCTCAGTTGCTGCTAGCGGTGAGGTAGAGCAGATGCGACGAGGGACACTTTCCCAAGCACCGAATGTGGCGTGGTCTCGCAATACAGTCACAGCCAGCGAGCAGTTGTCACTGCTGCAAATAATTTCTCTTGGCATTTGGAATATACAAGAAAAGCAGTTCAGTCTTGTGGATTTTGTGAATGTTCTGTCAATAAAGTCAATTACAACCAAGGGGTGAGTCTCGGAGTCATTACTTTGTGACAGTGCATCGAGCAACCAATGCCCACCTGCCATAAGTGCATCTTTGGTTGAAGAGAGCGGGAGCAAAGGTAGCGCAGGGAGGTTGACCAGGTTGCAGCTGTTTTGTTATACAACTCTGGGGGAGGGGAAAGAGTGAAGATAAAGGATGCAGGATAGCAAGTGATGCAGGAGAATTTATGTGGCGTTTAACGCACATGAGCCCAGTGATTCTAAAGAAATTCAGCAGCCCTTTAGTGAATTTCTGTGCAAATGTCGCATCTAGGAATCCGCTTAGCCACGGGCGCTTTCAGAACAAGTCCCATTGAAAGTTTATACGTAGAATCAAATGAGTGGTCACTTCATCTGCAGAGAACATACATCAGCCAAACATATTTTCTGAAAGTGCACTCTAATCCTCAACATCCGTGTTTTAATACCGTTAACGATATGACACATTCTACACTCTTCGAGCTTCGCCTAATGCATCCAGCCAAGCTGCTACCTCCTTGGGAGTGGCAGCTGGTACAATGTGATATATCTTTCCTACAAGTTACAAAGGAAGCCCCAGATATCGAAATCCGAATGCATTTCCTGGAACTCCAGTACAAGTACTTCTGCACGGAGTTCTACACAGACGTATCGAAGTCACACGACGGGGTGTCCTACGCAGCCGTCGGTCCATCCTTCTCGGAATCCGACGTACTGCATCCGGAAACTAGTATCTTTACGGCTGAGGCCTACGCACTGTAGTCGGCTGTAAAGTATATAAAGAAATCAAAACTCCAGAAATTAGTTATATATACGGACTCCCTGAGTGCTGTGAAGGCCTTAATGTCGCTTTCTAAGCACAAAAATCCACTAATCAATGAACTATATTCCGTCCTATGTAAAACGTATATATGTAACCAGCATATCATCATACGCTGGGTGCCGGGTCATAGGGGCATCGAAGGCAATGTTCTGGCGGACCAGATGGCCGCATCAATTGCATCGTATTCTGTAAATCCTACCGCTGCAGTCCCTGTCACAGATCTGAGGCCCTTCTTGCGCAGAAAACTGCGAAACTACTGGCAACGCTCGTGGGACATGGAAACAAATAATAAACTGCACGTAATGAAGCCACAATTAGCGTTCTGGCCTTCTGCATCAAAATCACGCCGCACAGATGTCCTATTCTGCCGTCTAAGAATAGGACACACATTTGGCACCCACAATTTTTACTCACTGGAAATGAGCCCCCAACCTGTGGGAGATGCGGGGAGAGGCTGACCGTCCTCCATGTCCTCCTGGAGTGTCGGAAAGCCGAATCTGACCGAAAGAAACATTTTCCGTTAGCATACCGGCAGCACATTCCCCTTCATCCTGTAATGTTACTCGGCCCAGAACCACTCTTTGACACTAACGCAGTCCTAGACTTCCTGAAAGATGTTGTGTTACATGTAATTAGCCCTATACGTTCGTAGCGTCTCCTCTCTCCAGAGGATGCCGCTGTGATAGCTATTTCGTATAGCACATGCCTCTCGGCCCTGGCGTTTCAAGGGCTCTGGCGAGGCAGTAGTGCTCTTAGACAATTTTAGCATCTCGCATATTTTATATAATACATCATTCTTTTTTTAATGCATTTTAGTGATCATAGTACCATGTCATTAATCATTGCCATAATTTTATTACGTGAAATTTTTATGGAATTTACACAAACTCTTTTAGGCCCCTTTACAGCCACGTCACATTAAATTCACAGAGCCCATGAGACCACGACATATTCATTACCACTAGCATGGCGCTCTTTGGCCACACCTGGCCCTTGCGCCATTAAACCTCAAACATCATCATCATCATCATCATGATCGCATAAAAGGCATCGGCATGATGGACAATGCCTCGTGCCACTTTTACGACTGAGACAATACCATGGCCACATAGCCTCACCTACTACCTTTCTTTTGATGATGAAATACACTTTGCATGCTACTCAAGCCGACTCCGGCTGTACGACAGAGCGTTCATGGAATAAAAAATTATTGGAACCATGGTCTCGGTCTTTTGGCGAAAGTAAGGAGTCCCTCAGAGCCCAGCCAAAGCAGCGACCTGGCATCGAGATGGCGCTGCTATGATTTACATGACCGCTCAAAAGTAGTGCGAAACGTGTGGAGGGAGGGCTAATCAGGATTACACAACTGTTGATGCTGTGTTCACATTCTTGTGGTCCCGAAGCTATAACTTTACATGGGGAAACGTTCCCACACAAGCGAACGACACAGGATTTCCCTCTTACTGTTTAAATTGAGGGGGTCCTTGTGAAACAAAACTTCTGCGATGAGAGAAGGTAAGCATTTCGATTCCCGTAATTGGAAATAGGACAAAAATGCAGTCATCATATGTATTTGCGCAGCATTTAGTCGAAGTGGTTTAATAAAGCGTCGCTCAATGCAGGTTCCAAAGAGTGCGCTGGGTTTGCCATCATTTTATGGGATTAAGTATTCTCTGCAATGACCACAACACTTCTATAGCAACTTCTGTAAACGTTTATCTAGCCGTAAGAAACGGCTTTATTGATCTGAATTCTAAATCTCCTATTACGCACTGGCAGACATGCTAACGTACGAGAGCTTTGGCGCGTAATTAACCCTTTGCCAGGAAGCTACGTATCTCAGGTAGACAATCTCGATAACCCAGTCCCTGTTAACATGTGCGCAGACATACTGAATAACACTTTTCAATACAACTTTTGTTTCAATAGAAATTTTATCTTGCTCCTTGCACAGAGCTGCGGGTATGTTTTCAACTCTCCAGTTGCTAATGGTCGATCTGGTATTGCTAAGTTAATAAACACCTTGACCTTTCACTCTTCTCCCGATAATGATAATATTAGTAGCCACTTTAAAAAAAATATCCTAACCTATATTTATATGATAGGAAAAATATTTTTTTCAACAATATTTAGGTACATATACCACTTCTACACAATGTAAAATTGGGAAGGTGGTTCTACTCTTCAAATCAGGCCACAAACATTCCCCGACTAATTATTGGCCTATCTCTCTTTCGAGTACTTGTTGCAGGCTCTTCACGTCACCTTCACTAAATTGGTTAACGTTCTCGAACTGAACGCATTCTTTAAATTAGCACAACATGGATTTCGCAAATAAGTTTTATGCAACAGTCAGATGATATCGTTCACGCTTAAATTACATCGCATTTTGGACCGTTCATCATCTGCCGATAGAATCTTCTAGATTTCAGCAAGGCCTCCAACAAGGTCTGTCATGACTTGTACAAGCTGAGCCTAGTAAATCTAGGCACCAGTTTATGGTTTAAATGTGGTGGATTGAATGTTTTTTAACTAATCGTGTGCACTATGTAACAGCTAACGGTCATGACTCGCCGCCTACTGTGGTACGTTCGGGTGTACCACAGGGGTCAGTCCTTGAACCTCTCTTTTTTAATTTAAAATAACGACCTCACTTCCACAATTTCTCTCATCATTCACCTTTCCGCGGACGCTTGAGTAATATTTCTTGAAGAAACTGATAACGACCGTTCGCACCTCCAACCGGGCCTAAATACCATGATTTGTGCAGCACATGGCCAATAGATTTAACTGTTAACAAATGCAAAGTCATGCGCATATCAAGATGTTCCAACAGTCTTTTAACATACTACCTAAACATTGTCCGCCTTGAATCTGTCAATTCTTATAAGTAAAAAGTGCTTGGGTATTCATGTCACGTCAAACCTATCTTGGGCGCTTCACATTGAACACATCACGAATAATGCCACTCGAATGTTAAGGTACATACGTCGGGACTTAGGATTACAAAGCCCGATCTGCGTTAAGATTGTTACTCTGTAAACCATTTGTTCGTTCTAAGCTTGAGCACGCTTCATTTATGTGGGATCCCTACCATAAAATCCTAATTACTTCGCTCGAACTGATACAGAATAACTCCGTTCGCTTCATTCTTTTTAATTATGGCACTACTGTCAACCACCCTAGCTCTTCCTTCTCTTGCGTCACGTCGTAAAATATCCCGTTTGTCTTATTTCACAAAAGTTATACCATACTACGCTTCTTGGCCAACTAATCCCTAGACTTCAGTATTTCTCTTATCGTGTCGACCACCGTCATAATGTTGGCATCGTACCTTGTAGCACTCAGACATATTGCCGATCTCTTTCCGCCCCATGCCCGTGAGATTAGAACCACTTTCCCGAGAACATCATAACTACCAATGATAACCAACTCTTTCGTCAGACTCTAGCTAGAATTGTGTAGCTAGGTGAAATTTCGGGTAACAAGTATTTACCATGTACACGTTTGTAGTTTGTTGCACGTGCTGACTAATCAAAGCTAGTATTGCATAGTTATTGTATATCGTATACTTAGGAGCCGTTTTCTTCATTAATTTATTGGTTTAATTGTTCTGTTCTTCTTGTTGCATTGTAACCACTCCCTTGTTAAGACCTTGTGGCCTTGAGGGCAACATATATAAATTAAATAAATAAATAAATAAATAAATAAATAAATAACAGTAGAGCAAGGATGCGGGTCCATTCATTTATGCTTGAAAAATGCACCAATGAGGGTAATGTTTAAAAATAAATTGAATTGTAGTGTTTTAGGTGCCAAAACCACGATCCGATTATGATGCACGCCTTGGTGGAGGGCTCAGGATTAGTTTCGACCACATGGGGTCATTTAACCTGCACCCAATACAGGGTACACGAGCGTTCTTGCATTTCACCCCCACCGAAATGCAGCAGCCACGCCAGGGATTTGATGCCGCTACTTTTTGCTTAGCAGCGCAACGCCAAAGTCACTAAGCAACCAACGTGTGTGAGGTAAATGTGAGAAAAATACATCTAGAGCTTATAAACGCTTGACTTGAGCTTGCCTACCGCATCATTAGTTAGCCTGACCAGTCTGAATAGGGACTTCAGTCAGTGATTACCCATTCTTAGCACGAATAGGTTCACGAATCCTACCGTCGAATGTCAATCGTCAGGTCTGGTTTGCTGAACGGCACGATTTTGATGGGCAAGCTGCAGCATTTAAAGGTGCATCGAGTGCCAGATGGCTAGAAACAACCGATTAGAATGCGTCCTAATTCTTACTGCAGCTGCTATAGGCTTAAAAACAGCGGAAACCCTATATTTATTTATTTATTAAGATTGCAGCAAATTGCTCTATGTCCATTAATTTGTTCAAGTGGGCGTCGCATGGAGCCCAGTTCAAAAGTGTCGTCGTCTGCAGACAGACAAATCAGTGCGTGATCTCTCACGGTAAGCCCACATTAGTGACCTGGACATCGTACCTACACGTGTCTGTGTTTCAGATTTTAGAAGGGGATGGGTGTTAATTCTTTGTCAGGCGTATACTGCGCTTTTGATGGAAGCCGAACGGGCTTAAAACGCTCTTTTTTTAGCAGCCCTCTCTGCTTTTTAGCTTGCAACTGGGTTGTAGCAAGGCAAACATGTGCTACGAAGTCCTGAATATGTAATGACTATATTGTGGTACCCATTGCAGGAAGTTGGCATCGAAGAGACAGGCGCATGCAGGGAGAATATTGTCCACCTAAGTTTTACGTGTAGAGCACCAGGTTGCAGAACTAACCAACTCCAAGTGCACAGTACTAAAGTAAATTGTGTTCAGGTTGTAAGGTTTTATTTCTATCTGAATGCTACCAAATGTTCTGAATTTCAAAGGCCAACCTTAGCCATTTCGCGTCTGTTCGCCATGTAGCTTTCACATAGCGTGCGCGATCGAGGTTTCTTCCGCAGAAGCGCTTTAGGTCAAGACCGCTCCTGCAGTGCGGGCAGCATGCGGTAGGCATACGAAATCGAAGCTTAGTTGATCGCTATCGATCTTGAATCAGTTGAAAGGTGGCAAAAAGCAAGGAATGTAGCAAAAGGACAGGCCAGATGCGCTGACGCTTTCGCAGTAAGTGTTCCTCCGGTTATTTGACATGACACCGGGTGATGTAACGGTCAGTTTCCCTTTATGTAGCAGCCGTAATAATGCCCCGAAGCTCCTTGAAGTCATTCTTTTTGTTCGAATTCCTTATTTTCCCAAACGTGTTAGGAATGGCTTCCAGGGCTAAATACTGCGGTCACCAGCTTGACAGAGGCCCAGAAGCCGGATACAAGACAGGGCTTTACTTCATGCACACGTGGTGCCCGACCTTGATCTCCATGCCAAACTATGAAACGATAAGTGAGTAACAGAGCATTAAAAGTAAGAAAATCATCAGAAATAAGGATAGTGTAATACATCGTACGAAATGCTAAGATGAAATTATAATACAAAGAATAGAGTAAGCTTGTTACAGGACTAAGTACAGCAATATTAGATATCTAAGTTAGCGCACTGTAAAAAAATACAAGCATAATTGGTAACACCGAAAAGTGCCACATTAGACGCCGCTGATTCCGAATTCGATTGTCGATTTCACGGCTCGTAGGCCTAACACGGGCCAACTTGGCTGGTGAAGGCACGTAATCTTGGTTACCCAAAGCTAGCTCAGCTAATTGCTAGCTCCTAATAGAATAACCTCTAAATCGTAATTAAACGCGGAAACACGAATGTCAAAATTATTGTTCTTATCATAAAATGGTATATCTTATTTTAATATTTATAATAGCATTTCTTTGACGCCGTATTCGCGCTGCAGGCGCAAAACGCTATCCGCAAACTCAAAGGCCGGTTCTAAAAATCTTCGTTCCTGTTTTCCACGACGCTAACACACGCAAAGCTATTTGGGGCCCTAAACTTTTGGGGCCCCTATTCTAGTTCTAAAATTCTCTGTTATCAAAGAATATGATTGCAGTCGCGAGTGAAATAATGACCACCGATCAAGACAATAAATGAATGTGTGTACCATTCGTCACGATGAGCGCCCATCAAGACAATAAATGAGTTCTTACCTTTGTTCAAGATTATGTCACCTCTGTATCGTGTGCTAAACAGCTTCGCTTGTCAACCATCTTCACAGAGTTGGATGGCTCATGATTTTTCTATTATTATGGTTGAGTGAAACGAAACCCTTACTATATTCGATGAAAAGACCTATAAAAATTATGTTTATTTTCAGTGTTCTGTAGCACGCTCTCTCTAAGTTAACAAAGCTGTTTCAGTAGAACGCCCTTTTCTAAAACCAAAATGAGCATCGGAAAGTAGATTTAGTTTGTCAAAGAAGCTGGTTAATTGAGAAAACAGCATCTTTTCTAAGCCTTTCGGAAAAATTAGTATCGCAGATATTGGCCTATAAGTCTTTGCCTCGTTTTTATTACTTCCTTTGTAAATAACAGATACTTTGGACCTTTTAATTTCATCAGCAAATTGACCTAAGTGGACAGCAAGATTAAATATGTAAGCGACTACAGGCGTAACGTATTCAAAAACATATTTTCTAGGCTTTGCGTAGAGGTTATCTACATTCAAAGCCTTGCTGTTCCTAGAAATATTCAACAGATTCCAACTTAACTTAAATCATGTAAAGCAAAACTTTCAGCAGGGCAATAGGCTGACGGTCCGATAATACTTAAACTGATATCTGGCTAAGGACGTTCAAGAAACACTTGGTTAAAATGATCAACAAGCTCCGGACCGATAAATTGGAGGTTATTGTACGTTATATATTTGGGTGTTTCCAATTTTGTTCCTCGACAAAGAACCCTTTAAACATTTTGCGCGGAGCCTTGAGCTCTTCCTTTTTAATGTGTGAACACAGTCGTTGGTAATATCTTGTCTTGGCAGACTTTAGCCCCATCTCAAAGGGGCGTTTCTTGTTTTCGTTTTTGGCATTCTGACGCCAGAACGCTGCTGCCAACCGGGAAATGAAACGTTGTACTCATGGACAGATTCTGTGTGAAAGCTTGCAACGCACCCTCATGCCTAGGTCGTGGGTTTGAATTCCGTCATTTTATCAGGAAATGACCAGCTTTGCTTTTTCATGCCAGCGATGGACATTGTGTCAAAAAAAAAGGTAAATACGAGGGCGAGGGTGAATCAGAAAATCTTTGCCCCTAATTTTTATTAGCCAAAATAAGGTACATACAGGTAATTACAAATATACGCAATATTATACGTACCTTACACTCTTTTTCCACATAGTCCACGCACCGGCTCAGACATTTGTCCCATCGCAGCAGTAAATTTGAGATGCCCCTGTGTTAGAATGCGACACACGCGGTCTCCCCGAACGCTCGCTGTCATGCAAGTTTTTTATGCCCTTTTGCGAACTCACAACACCACCACCTTACACTTCTCAAAGCGAGACACCTTTCCTCATACGTGGGCTGCATTTCCCTGTCGACTTCGATGGACGTTTGTCCCGTTGCTTCGTCGAAAACAAATTACACTTCGTTGCTCGTACGCCGTGGACGTGTGAAGCACAACCGCCCTCTTCAACAACTGACAGCAGCGCTATGCCGCGGAGAAACCGGCAGATAAAGCCGGGCCGGTCCAAGAAAGGTCCACCGCTGGGAATGGATATGTTGACTTCGCATTTACAGCCGTAATTTGGCTAAAAAAAACGGGGGGGGGGGGGCGAAGACTTTCTTATTCGCCCTGGTAAATCGTTGAAGTGAAAAAAGAAACAGAAAAAAAACACACCTCATACAGTTCATATAATGGGCTCTGTCAATCGGAAAAGGAGATACGATTCCTTGGTTTGTCTTCGTGACGATTGTAGTACATTTTTTTTTCCCTTGCCTTGCACACGTGTCCGGTTCAACGAAATGTACCACTCTATGTTCTTTTTTGCTGTCACGTTTGTTTCCGCTCGCACGGTATATATTTATCGATGCGTGCGAAAATAAAATATATAGTTGAAAGTGAAGCGCTGTGTCTGTGTGTTTCTTTCTTCGTCCTCGTCCAGTCGCGCTTATACACTCTACCATGGATTCTAACCAACTAGCCCGCCAGCGTGTTTTAACCAAGTTCAGTGACTACCCAAATCTTTAATTAAATTCTGTGGTTTAATGTCTTAAAGCTGCACAGTGGGTTATGAGAGACGCTCTTGCCGAAGACTCTCAATTAATTTTGATTAATTTTAATGTAAACACAAAGTGTATGTTTTTTGTCTTTTTTCATTCTGACTCCGGAATGCTACTGGGAGCTGGGAATAGAAACAGTGTTCTCATGCTCAGCAGCGCAACTCTGCAGCCACTGACCCACCACGGCTCTCCCGTTATCTTAAGTAAATGATGTGAATAACAATTACGAGACCTCGATACCTCGATGCTTTCGAATATACTCCCACGTGGTCTGCGGCAATACACGTGCTGTTTGCATGGGACCCCTTCGAACTCGCCAGAACTAGCGATTACTCAATCTTTACTTGAGGGTGTTTTCCAGCCGGGGTGAGCACGTACATAGCGTTGCTCTTAGATTATGATCTTTATAGGCTAAAGCGTCACTGGCCCTTTGTTTTGCACTATGACATGCTAAATCAAACCCATCGTAGGTGAGGAACGAGAGAGGACTCTAGATTATGGGTGCCTGTCAGTAATGGGGCTGCTTTCTTCTGCTTAACTGGTTGCAGTTCTCTATACCTATAGAATATAGCTCCAATGCAAATTACTCATGCAAGGGACAAGTAACTCCAGTTTATTTCTTCCTGAAGTTGCGCTGGTGCGTTTTTGGAAAAGATAACGGCAAATTCATGATAAGATTTGTGCCGCAAAAAAGCATACAGCGAAAGGAAAGACAGAACCTGGAGACACGCCATCTAGAGCAACTCCTATTGACATAGTCCGCGGTTGCAGCATACGAGGCTTCCTGGCCTCCTCTGTGGAAGGAAAGAACGCTTCGCTTAATGCGATGGTCGCTTAAATACACTACCACACATTGAATTTCTTGAATTTCCATCTGCCGCCTTCCCCGTGTTTTTAATACCACACAAAGTGTCATTTGGCGGCCTGCCAGAGTGACAACATTTGTTTTCTTATTCAGCAATCTCTTATGACATCACTCTCTACACCTGATGTTTGGCATCAGCATCACCACTGCCCAGGCCTGTAGTTACTTCGCGGCCGCATTTATGCGGTGCGATACGATCCGCGGCGATCACGCGTATCGTTAGTATAAGGCCGGAAGAAAAGTAAACGGACAATGGCCGCTGGCATCAAACCTTACAGGACACTAAACGCAAACGATAAATCAGCCTAGTTAGTCTGCTGAAACCGTCTGAGCATTCGTTCTGCATAAAGGAACGCTTATAGCAGGAGAAAACATGAAATAAATGAAGGTCCACCTTCGCTTTATTTATTCTTGCATACAATGCGCGGCACCGGCGGCGTCATTGTGGGACGAAGGAGGTAAGTATAACTCCGTGGGGTCGTTTCACTTTAGTAAATGTCTCTAAAAGTTTACATACCGAGTTTTTACTTACTTTTGAGCACCCATGTTATATATTAACCAAGGCTTATCCTCGAGCAATCACTCGCAAAATTTGTGACACCGCATGTAGTTGCGGAAAATGCATGGTGTCGTCGCAACTGGTCTCTTTAAACCGTAAATTTTCCTTTATAACAAATATCTGATGTTTGCAAAAGCCGCTTTGCTGTTCTTTCTTTTGTTATTTTCTTGGAGAGTAATCCAACGACTTAGCTTGACCTAATGTTTTCCCTCGGCTTCTATTAAATGATAGCTGCCAACAATTGTCGTATCGGTTGGGATTGCAGATTGCCTGCGAGAACAGCTGAAACGCGACAACTTATTTCCCTTGAACACAAATCATGTGCTCTCTGTATGTGCGACACAAACTGCACATTCACACACCGCCTGTCCCCAGCAGCTCGCTGTCAGTAATGTGTTTGCATATGGCGTGGCTGGCTACAATGAACGACCATGTTCGCAACGCAGTATCAGCGCGGTCAACATTTGGACATGCCAGCACGGCCAGCTTGCCCGGTGTCTCTCTGGGCGCCAAAATTATCCTCATTTCAAAACCCGGCCAGAACGCTGTTGTCTCCACCGCCACTTGGAGTCCGCGCGTAAAAGCAATAAACTGGAGGACCACGCTTCTGTGTAAGCGTCAATAAATGTCGATTATTTCAGTCGATGCCTTTTTTCACCTTCCTGCTTCTAAATGAACGTTGCAGTGCAAGGGACTATTGAGGCCCTAATAGTAAGCTGTTAATAGGCAGCCGCAGGTCCCCGGTGGGCGGGCCTGCATTTCCCGTTCCTTCATTTTCGTGACCTACATGTGACCTAAAAGCGCGCCACCTTACTTGACGACATATGCCTTTTGTCATTTGTTAGGCGAGAACGGTTAGCGGACTAAACACGCATGTGCATTTCCGCTCCTAGGGCTCCACATATATCTCTAACGCAAAAATACCCCATTCACTGGAGAAATTATCAGTGAATAAGTTACGCCATTGTACGGCGAGCAGACTGTCTATAGTGCTCTTGACGCTTGAACTTCAAGCAATAATAAAGATGTCCGGCTCCGTAATTGAACAGAAGCAAGTTTCTACGCATAGTGAATGCATTCACGGTGTAGCATAATCTTCTTTTGGGATATTTCTTTTTGAAGGAGTACTATTCTGGTGCTGAATTTGTATTGAGTGGCGTGGATATAAACATTTTTTTATTTTTCTAGACATGGCACTTATAAAGACAGTACATCGCCATTATTCTAGGTCAGGTTCTGGGCACACTATCATACAGTATTTTTTACCCTTCGATGCAAACTTATAATTTAAGACTGCCTTCAACCATAAACATTTCGGAATACTGGCAGTGTGTACTTAGTCGATGTGTGGACAGTAAATTTGTGGACAGTATATTTAGACAATCATATCAGATTGATTACTGCTGGTCAGATGCAATCAGTCTTGAAGCTCAGAATTATGCAAATGGTGTTCCATGTATGAGCATTACGGTGCTTACTCTCCGGGTTGTGGTGAAACTAGAGGAGCTTGAAAAATTGAAGAGTGTGATGAGAGTAAAAAGTGAGAGTAAGTTACAGCCTTGAACTATATTTTTTCTTCTTTGCCTTGGCATTTTTAATTTATTACATCGTGTAGGAGTACTCTTTCTTTGGCTACTTGGTGAAACATTCTTATCAGAGGGGAGCGCATTAACACAGAACGTATACAGAACGTAACACAGAACGTAACACAGAAAAGTATCCGACCTTTGGCCGAAGAAAAAAAACTGGCTTAACTGGAGTTGGAAACCTAATCACTCTCAAAGTAGTCTCCTTGGGACTCCACAGACTTCTCCCAGAGGTGCTGCCATTGTTGGAAGCATTCCGAGAAGGCCTCGTTCGGAATGGAGTTTAGCTCAGCTGTCGTTGCAGCTATAATGTCATATCTTGGCTGAAATTGCGCTCCTTCCAATGGCCTCTTGATTTTGGGAAACAGCCACAAGTCGCAGAGGGCCATACCCGGAGAGGGAGGAGCTGTTGAACTACAGGAGTCTGGTTTTTCGCCAAAAAAAAAAAGTCTGAATCAAATGCGATGAATGTGCAGGAGCATTGTCGTGATGGATGCGCCAATTTCCTGTTGACCACAACTCCGGTCTCTTGCTCCGCACAGCCTCACGTAGGCGACGGAGGACATCCTTGTAGCACTCTTTGGTAATTGTTTGACCCTGTGGTGCGTACTCGTGGTGTACCACACCGCGGGAGTCAAAGAAATCAGTCAGCATCACTTTGGCGTTGCTGCGCACTTGTCGGGCCTTCTTTGGTCTTGGTGACGTAGAATGCTTCCACTGTGACGACTGGGATTTGTTTTTCGGGTCGTACCCGTACACCCAAGACTCGTCACCAATAATTATGGTGTTCATGAAGTCGGGGTCACGGTTTGTGGAATCCAGCATGTCCTGTGAAACTTCAACACGAAGTTGCTTTTGCTCCACCGTGAGCAGCTTCGGCACGAATTTCGCCGCAACTCTCTTCATGGCCAAGACTTCGATCATAATGGAACGTACAGAAAAAGTGCTGATGCCCACCTCTTCCTCAATTTGTCGAATAGGGACACGACGGTTCCGCATCAGCACAGCGTTCACTTCGGCAATGACCTGGTCATTTCGGCATGTTGATGGCCGACCGGAGCGTAACTCGCTTTCCGCCGATGTGCGGCCGTCTTTAAATCGGTGGTACGACTCCTTAATCTGTGTGCTCTTATAGCATCGTCACCGAAAGCCGTCTGAATCTTCTGAATGGTTTCCACTTGGCTGTCGCCCAGTTTCTGGCAAAATTTGATGCAGTATCGCTGCTCCGGTCGCTCCGCCATTTTCCTTGCAATAAAAAACCGACGAGAGCACAGCGCACTACCTCACTCAAACGCTGCGTCCGAGCGACTGACGCTATCGGCAGGCGGGAAAAAAATTCGCACATGCGCACGAAGGTCCAGGTCGGCTGATGCAAGCGCGCTTGTTTCATGTGCATAAGGTTTTCGCAAAAAAAAAAAGGGTGGGATACTTTTCTAACAGACCTCGTACATATCCCGTCTTGTCAATACTTCATCTGTGCATTTGCGCCCATCTTCTAATAGTTATGTCCTGTATTGATTCGCGTATAAGTTGGAAGATTTTAAACGCCAGTTAAAGAAGCACTTTAGATTTCATTTGCGCAGAAAGAACTGTGTTGGAAATTCGCATGCTCTAGAGAGAGAGAGAGAGAGAGAAAGAGAGAGAGCAAGGACAGGAAAGGCAGGGAAGTCAACCAGACGAGCACCCGGAACATGGTTGTTCATTTTAGCCAGCCACGCCATATGCAAACACATTACAGACAGCGAGCTGCTTGGGACAGGTGGTGTGTGAATGTGCAGATTGTGTCGCACATACAGGGAGCACATAATTTGTGTTCAAGGGAAATAAGTTCTCACGTTTCAGCTGTTCTCGTAGGCAGTCTGCAATCCCAGCCGATACGACAATCGTTGGCAGCTATCACTTAAGAAAAGCCGGGGAAAACATTAGGTCAAGCTAAGTCGTTCGATTACTCTCCAAGAAAAGAACAAAAGAAAGAAAAGAAAAGCGGCTTTAAGGAAATCAGGTATTTGTTATAACGGAAAATTTACGGTTTAAAGAGACAAGTGGCGACGACACCATGAATTTGCCGCAACTACATGCGGTGTCACAAATTTTCAGAGTGATTGCTCGAGGATAATAAGCCTTGGTCAATATATAACATTTGTACTCAAAAGTAAATAAAAGCTCGATATGTAAACTTTGGAGACCTTTACTAAAGTTAAATGACCCCACGGAGCTATAACACGTGTGATGAGGCAATGTCCTGACAATCTGCGCTGTCTGAAGACTGAGAAAAGCAGAGTGACTCTGCTTTTACACATAACGACATAATTATTCTATGCGACATGAATTGTTTATATAGAGCTGCAATTTAGTTTTGCAGGCACGTCCTTTGAGCCTCCCTAACATTTTAAGTGTTGCGGACTGCCTATGTTACACCGTCAACCTGGAGAACTTTCAGGCAGCGATATTGCTGCCTGCAACGTGCCATAATATACGGCATCATTGAGGAGTCTACAAATTTTTGGTAAACTAGTCATCTGTGAATGCCCTTTGCAGTCACAGCGAGAGGTGAGATTCCTTGTCGCACCTTCATGGGAGTATCCTTGTATTTTGTGGCAAGCCTTTCATGACGCCTCCTATGTAATTTCCACCCATGCAAAAGCCTATGATAGTCATGGACACTCGTGAAGAAACTTGCAACATTGCAGTACTGAACAAGAGAATGGCGAGGCATTTCCAATGTTTGTGAACCTGGCGCAGCCCTCCCGTCCGATGCCTTGGCTATGATTACATGTTTTCGCGTCTCCTCCACCGCAAGAAACATTCCCTTCGCCTCTGTCTTTCTTTGGGTGATTTCGGATAAAGCTTATGATTACATTAGTTATGCTTGAGATTCGACATTACGCTTACTTTAACCGTCGTACTTGTCTACGCACAAGATTTGGCGCGTCTACTTCACCTGTGTTTCTCTTTCACTTGTTTCTCCGTTTGTTAAACCGCTATCTTGATATTGCACTCAATGTCGCAGTGAAATACGCAGCGCGTGTCTTACATGCATGCTGCTTTCTGAGTCGTTAGATCTTCCTGGTCCCCGCATGCAGCGGACATCCGTGCGGTGCAATCGCCCGTGAAACGAAAAGACTAAGAAAAGTCGTCTTCCCAACACAAAGTTTCTTATTGCGGGAAAGCTAGCTTTAACCAACGGTCTTTCGAACGTCTTGCACTTGTATACACGCGTGCAAGCACTGCTTTTTATGCTCGTTGCAATTAAACACAGCATATAGGCTGTCACCCAGGAAATCCATCTTGATACAAAGATGTTTTTATTTTTACGTAGAAGTAAAAGATATGGGTGACACGTGAAGTATGCGCACAAAGCGCAGCTTTCATATTAAGGGGTCTTGCGTGGAGCGATTTGCGGCAACACTTCCCATGGCAGCTAGAAATGCCTCAAAATGAATCAATAGCGTTTACATAGCCTCGTCAGCGCGTAAGAGAAGTATGGTCTGCTTCGTGTATCAGATGTAGTGCTTGAAGCGGAGCCTTGAAATTTCAAATCGATGTTATATCCCAAAAGAGCACCAAGCGTAGGATATGCATTCTTACTTGTGGAGGAACTTCAAGACCAAGAAAGGGGCTGACAGATGGAATAACACACTGTGGTACAAAGTTTATAAACAGGGATAAGGTGCCTCAGAAAGGCTGACCAACGTTTCGATAGGAGGACCTATCTTCGTCAAAGGCGGCATCTTCATTCTCGGCATGTTAGTTTTAAAGGGTTAGCGCGGTGACGTCACGTACGGTTGTTGTCGGTGGCGGCAGGTTGTACCTGCCGAGTGATGTCGAGCAGGTCACATCAGAGAGTGACATCGGGGCAGGCGCAGTTGTAAAGTGGGGGAGTAGCGCGAAATTGCGTACCACGCAAATTTCGCTGCTCACCATCGTCAAAATGGCTTATCAAGAGCTTACTCTCCCGCATCTAATTGCTGAACAGGATGCATCGGCCACGGCTGTTTTGCATCCTAATGCACTCTTAGCATGCAACAAGAGCGACAATATAATGCATTTTTTGGCACAATTTACTTTTAAATTTAATGTGATCATGATATCGGAAACATAGCCCTACAGTAAGTGCATGTGATATCTTGACTCTACGAGGTTATCACCGTTTTGTTATTAATTGGCCCAACAGAAAAGGTGGTAGTGTTGCACTTCTTGTTGAAAGCTATGCAAGATGTGAATTAGTACCTTATTATACAAGAATAACAGATGACTACGAAATACTTACTATAAAGAGTAAAAACAGCATAATATATCTGCTGTACCGCCCACCTAGCGGCAATGTTCTCACTTTTCTAGATTTTTTAGAGTTATTCCTAGATTATATAAGCATGAACAATCTGAAGCATGTGTGTAGCAACAATCTTTATATAGATGCACTTAAACAGAGCAACACATCCCTTCAACTGAGCATATGCCTCCAGTCTGCAGGTTTTGTACATAAAATCACCACACTAACACGCGTTACAAGTCATACATCTTCTTTACTTGACTTACTAATTGTTGATATTTCTACTTCTGTGTGCAACACAAGCACATTGGTTTCTGATATAAGCGACCACTGCCCCATCTTTTTTATTCATACCGATGACTTCAAAAAAAAAAAAAACAGCTTATGCCCGTCAAAAGTTCATTCATCAGTGTATAACACAGGTAAACTTAGAGCAACTCAAAAAGGACGTTATGAATCACAATTGGTCACATGTTTTGAACAAGACAGATGCAAATGAGACATATAACTAATTAATTAGAAGTTTTAACCATATATACGCTAGAAATTTTCCAATGAAGACAACTAAACATTCTAAAATCAGAAAGCCTTAGGTTACTCATAACCTTGCAAAAATAATCAAAACAAAAAATAATCTCCCTCATTGCTTCCTGCGCGCGCGATGTAAATGAGCATTACAAGCACTCAAACAATCTAGAAACAGACTAAATGCTGAACTAAGAAAGGCAAAGGGGGCATAATATATGAGGACTTATTCTCAAATGTTTCTAGACAACACCCAGAGATTAAAATTAAATTATGGGGTTTTACGTGCCAAAACCGCTTCCTGATTATGACGCACGCCGTAGGGGGAGACTCCAGAAATTTGGAGCAGCTGGGGTCGTTTAACGTGCACCTAAATCTAAGTACACGCGTGTTTTCGAATTTCACACCCATTAATGCTGCCGCACTCATCGACGCTGATTACGGGACCACGTGCTTAGCAGCCCAACACCATAGCCACTAAGCAACTACAGCGGGTAACGCCCAGAGATTGCGTGGCAAACGATTTTTGGTCTAGGTCGCCGCAAGGACAATACACCCCTGACATCGATAAAGCTGGGTTCAGGTGAGATAACAGGTACTGAACTTTCCGATTACTTTAACCATCACTTCGTAAATGCGCAAGGCGATTTTCCTGAAAACAGTGATAGCATAGGGGTGGCTTGTCATAGCGATGCTGTTAGCGAAAGTGCATTCTTTGTGCCTACTGATGAACATGAAGTATACAATGCGTACATAGCGCTGAAAAACAGTGAAGTTTTAGGTATAAATAATTTGCAGATTAAGCCTATAAAATATGTTTTGCAATTTATTGTTCTTCCACTTGTGCACACTTACAGCTTAATTTTAGAGTGCAACTTTTCCAGGTGTAATGAAACACGCGAAAATTTCGGTTATTTATAAAGTTAATAATAATATTTGGGGTTTTACGCGCCAAAACCACTTTCTGATTATGAGGCATGCCGTAGTGGAGGACTCCGGAAATTTTGACCACCTGGGGTTCTTTAACGTGCACCTAAATCTAAGCACACGGGTGTTTTCGCATTTCGCCCCCATCGAAATGCGGCCGCCGTGGCCGGGATTCGATCCCGCGACCTCGTGCTCAGCAGCCCAACACCATAGCCACTGAGCAACCACGGCGGGTTATTTATAAAGTTGGTGATCGAAATACTGTGTCTAACTATCGACCGATATCGGTACTCCCAGTTTTTTTTAAAGGAATTGAGAAGCTCATTTTTGCTCGAATGATGAAATTTTTCAATAAATGGAGCGTGCTTACTGATTCGCAATACGTATTCCGAGGAAACAGATTCACAGAAATGGCTCTTCTTACGCTGAAAGAATACGGTTTGCGAAGTTTTGAAAATAACTATTACACAGTCGGTATTTTCATAGACTTTAGCAAAGCTTTTGACAGCCTCAACCATGAGATCCTTATACGGAAGCTTTGTTCGTATATAATTCGTGAAAAACCGCTAAAATTACTCAAATCATGTCTCAAACATCGAAATCAGTACGTTTCTACTAATAACCTTAATTCGATCCTTTTACCTATTGTATGGGGTGTCCCTCAAGGAAGCATTCTTGGACCACTTTTGTTTAACGTTGTCATAAATGATATCCTAACCATAACCAGTGGGGTTAAACTCATTGTGTACGCGGATGATTGCACATCGTGTGTCTCAGGTTGTGATGCGAACAGGCTTGTGCAAAATGTAATAAAGTTATGGCAAGTTTGTCTGATTGGACACAATAAGCTTAAAGTAAATTAAAGGAAAACGAAAGTTGTAATATTTCACGCAAAAAAATAAACCACTTAACATTCATCAGGCTATTTATTTTCAGAGTCAACCATTGCATTTGTTGAAAAGTTAAAAATGTTTAGAGTATATCTTTCTTCTGAATTACGTTGGGATGTACATATCAAACATCTTTGCGGCGAACTCTCTGCGGGGACTGGTGATACGGTTCGCTGCCGCATCTTTTCTGCCTACGAGAGCAAAAACTTCAAGTACGCTATGGTCTCTTTCTATTGCATATAAATTACTCTTACCTCGTCTGGGCAACAACGTCTAAAATTAACTTGCAAAGACTGGTAATATTTCAAAAGAAAATTGCTCGGTATATAGATAATGTTAATCGTCTTTCACCATCAGAAAACTTATTTCTCAAATGCAGACTAAACCACGTAGATAAATTATACGAGCATAGAATACTAGAAACAATTTACTTCTCATCTGAATATGTTAAAAATTATTTGACATCACTTGCTAAGCCAAAACTCTTCACTGACACAAAACATACTACACGAAAACCCGAGGTATGGAAAGTACCATGGTTTCAAAATAATTGTAGCCCAGTCCTTAATACACAATATCCCGACTATACTCAACAAATATAAACACACAGCTACGCTAAATAAAAAAGGCTTGCGTGATTACTTTCTTTATTTATAATGACGCATTCAAGTGTGAAGTGTCATTTTTTGTGCATACGCGCGATGTGTAGTCTTTGTTATGTACAAAGTGAGTGTATGTATGTATGTCATGTGAGGGCTACTGCCACGCATGTAAGGGGCCCTGGGCCTCCTTCAAGCTGCTACGGCAGCTTCTTGCTCAGGTGTCAGTTTATTATTCTTTAAATACAATGAATGGGTAAGAGGCAGTATACAGACGACGGCCACCTCCAGTTCCTTTTGTTTCTGGTAAATAAAATTAATTTATTGATTAATAAAGGTATAATGTAGTGTGAAATTCCCAAAACGCCATGCGTTTAATTTATGGCATTGTCTTGTCTGCGTTCATCTTGTGAACAATGACTACTTTCGTATAAGTAGACGGCTTACTATGGTTGAGTAGCCGATGTGGAATTTTTAGTAAGCTCACGCGAGCTGGTTCATAAGCCTTGCGTTTGCTTGCGTAATCGTTCGAAAAAAAAAACGATCGGATATCAAGACCGTCTTGATATTTCATTCTCGTCGGTCATTTCATAAGCTACAGTTATTTTTTTCTATTCGATGATTTTGTTTAGGATTTCTTCTGACCCATCTGTTGCTCAACGTTATGAGCAAGAGGGTCGAAAAAGTGAAGCAAAAACGAGGAAGCATCACTCCTATTTTCATTCCATCCATGAAAAAAAGATTAGACAGAAAGGAAGACAAAAGTGGCCCTTGCACGAACGGCTGTCGGGTCACGACCCTCCTCTCTCATCGTCTTGCAAGCCTCTCCTTCCCCCTTATTGCCCAGGCCGCGGCCCCTATGGTGAACGTGCCGGGCACAACTCAGCACGCACTGTACGAGTTACTGTGTTCGTCGTATCTACTTTCATTTCTGCCTTTTTCACTGACGCTCTCTGTTGCCCGGACGATATCGACCGTGCGGAACACAAAAGCGTCGGGCGGGGACTGTCCGCAGAAGCCGCCGCTTCGCGATTCGATGTCGCCGACGCACGGATCCACGACGCGACCGACCGGCGACGGAATCGCCCCTCCCCTGCACCGGACACTCACGTCGCTCCGCCGGCCCAGCCCGTCGCGCACGGAGCGAAAGGTGAGCAGTGGTCAGCCGGCGGCGGTGGTGCAACTCGGCGCGTGGGCCTCGAGGCACGCCTTCGAAATGAGCGTCGCGAAAGTGTCTCTTGGTCAGTGGCGTAGAAAACGAATGCGCGTCCTTGCAGTAAGCAATGCACGATGTGTTACAACTGAGTGACAAAGCGCGTGAGACAGCTGCCAAGTGTTAACCTTTGCTCGCGCCTGTTGTTTTCGAGGTGGAAGAATCTCGGTCGGGTGTACGCGGGGGAGGTTTTCGTGGAAGTAGTTTGATTTCACCCTGCGAACATCAACCAGAAGCGACAAAGAGACGAATGACACGTATTCAAATGGCGAGGGGACGACTCGAGTGGAAATATTCCGCTCGCTAGCGCGGAGGAAGAATATGTGGATCCGCGTACTACAGCGCCGTGTCAGGAGTGACAATTAGACGAGGAGCATCGCGGATTAGCTGTCAAGCGAGAAGTTTTACTCCCTAGGTTCTTTCACGCTGTGAGATGAAATTTGTTGCACATTGCCTGAAGAACCCTTGCGAAAACAGAGTGAGTGTTACAGAAGTCGGGAAGCTAATTGAGAGACTGAAGGGGAATGCAACGTTGTCGGAAATTAGCAAATTTGTAAAATCAGTAATGGTTACGAGAGTAGTTGAAGTTACCGAGACTAATTAATGTCAAACAACGGAAGTCAGAATAAAACGTTGGTTCGGGCTAATTGGTAATCCGCACTTAATACTGTTTAAGCACAGAGTTTACAAAAAAACACAAATGGACATGAACGCCACAGGTGCTAACTTCCAACTAACGTTTAATGCAAGGTGTCGTGAATATAAGAGAAAAACAGGTAAAAAAAACAGTAAAGACAAGAATGAACATAACTAATAATTTGATCGTACTGTCTAACATATGTGCGTTAGCGTTACTAAGCAATTGACATTCTTGTTTGCACTGACCTCTTGGCGAAACGCACGTACTCGCCATTGAATGCTTTGAGCACTGAAGCGAGCGACAACTGTTTATGAAAATTAGCTTCACACTGTCTCTGCTTGGGCTACCTTTATATCCAGTATTTTCAGTTGGCATCGATTTCAAGAACGTAGAAAGACGTAGCGATGTGTACGCTCCTGTGATGACGTCAAAAAGAGACGGCGCTGAATAGAAGAGCGGCGGCTTCCGAGGCCCTGGCTGCATTCTTCTTGCTTTTTTTTCTTTCTTTTTTGTTAAGGACGTTTGTCTGTGCGAGTTCATAGGCGTGGTTAGCGTTCTAGCGCTACGGAATATTCCACGTACTAATGGAGCGATGACATAAAAAATGACGTATAATACGCGAGTATTGAGAGAAGCTAATTCGCATACTAATCCTGTTTTCGCGGTATTTCTTGCTTTCCCTTTTAATTTGCCGTTGATCCTCTTCAAATAAGAATTATCTTAAGCTACCTCCTGCCACCCGATGTGTTCGTACCCACCTATCCCTCTTAGTGAGTACGAACCATATAAGCGGGACATCATCATCATCATCATCATGACAATACGATCTTAACAGCTGCAGCATCGGTGGCGCTTTCAGTGTATTACGAAGCCCTACTGGCACAATATTGTATAATACGAGGGTGTAGCAAAACAAAAGGAAGTGATATATTTAGGCTAGACTTCCAAAAGGAAACGAGGTGAGGCTCGTATGACATTGACGACAAAATAAATAATTTATTGCTGCCTCATGTGGTGTAAGCTTTCTTTCTTTTTAATCAAATAGTCAGTTATTTTCCAAACAGAAGTTTAACAATCTAAGAGATTGAGCCATTTGGTGTTCCATGACCAAAGTTTACTAGCGCGGAGAATCCACCAGCACACGAATATTATAAGACGAGTACTTTGCCTGCATTATTTTTTTTTTCACTTGGATGTGTGCTGCGGTCTTAACCTCCCGTTTTCTTCCTCGGTGCCCTTGGGATTTGGGTTATACGTATGGCTTCTTCATGTATAAATAACATGCTCTCAGTAATAAAACTTTAGTTGGAAATTAGCGCTTGTGCTTGTCTTATCCCTTTTGTTTTCTTGTTTTCTGCACCCTAAAGAAGTTTGGTTAAAAAACGGCAATCGAAAAAAAGTTACACATTGAGTATAAGATCTGGAAATAATGGCTCTATATTCACAATCCTTCATTTCGATTGCCTTATATCTACGATACATGCTGCGATTCTAGCCATATTACGAAACGTGATGCGTTCGTTAACAGACCTTTCTTGGAAAGGAATTTTAGTGTGAAGCCGCTACCGAAACAGCGATGAAAGAAGAGGAAAACGGGCTAAAGCACCGGTTATTTATTTATTTATTTATTTATTTATTTATTTATTTATTTATTTATTTGCATCATGGGCGAGCTAACGGTCATGTGTCGTACAACCACAACTTTCGCGTGTACTCACGTCCTTACGCTTAGAGCGAACAGCTTGGAGAAATAGTTTCGCGATGAACTTTCGAACATGCTGTTTGTTTTCTCTGCTATATATTATGTTACACTATATTAAAATATATTATTATTATTATTATTATTATTATTATTATTATTATTATTATTATTATTATTATTATTATTATTATTATTATTATTATTATTATTATTATTATTATTATTATTATTATTATTATTATTATTATTATTATTATTATTATTATTATATTAAAAGACGCTGTTTCTTCTTTTCTCTGCCTATCGAAACAACAGCAACGCTCAGTGCTTAAGCCGCAAACGCGTAGAAAATTTTAACTCGAATGTTTTTCGTACAGCTCTCATAGACAGTAAAAAAATATTGCTTACGAAGCTTTCAGCCCTGATTGCCACTCCTTTGACGAGATGAGCGCCAGACTAGTGCCTAGTCGAGAATGGTAACAAAGTTTCCAAAGAAATTAAATTTTATAAACCGACATTTCCTGCTTATTCGGGAAAAGAAAAAAATATGTGATTTATGATTGCAAGTTACGGTACGTAATGGAAAGTTATAGTTCACGGCGCAACACCCAAATGGAGCAAAGAAGCTGCTTCGGAGAAAGACTAATGGTTGCACAGTGTGAAGGGCACCACGTGGTTTCCAACAAAAAGGCGATAGTTCCAAATAAAGTCCAAATAGGGCGCAGACATATGTGGAATGGAAAAGCTTCATTTGGAAGTCTATGGCACGCTAGCCATGTGAGAAGAAGCGCGGCTTTCCAAAGAGCGGGAAAAAAATAAGTTTAGTGCCCAAGACTAAGTGACGGTAACTGTGGGGCTCGGCGGTGAGCGTTTATCAAACATTTTTCAGTGATGAACAATTCTGGCTTAGGCGAGTTCAAAATAATCATTGCAAAAATACTACAAATCATAATAAAAAAGAACGTTCGTGACTACTTCGTCTCTGAATTCGTTTACCGGGAAAGCAGCAGGTTCTCACAGCGGACAAGGCCAGCTTTTCAAAAAGCTATTTTCTCTTTGCAACGCATGAAGCATCCTAATCATCCGGTGCCGTTGTTACCTCCTATATAGCCTCCGATAAAATACGCACAGAGGCCACTACTCCGAGAATCTGCGTGGAGCACAAGATTCCGCGCAGATTACCAGGTGCGAACAAGTATGAATGCGAATAATTCTTGACGAGTTTAACGCAGTTTTCCGCGACGACTGTCTGGCCGGTATATGAATGTTTCCGAGGGCCGATCCCGACGGTAGTGCACTCTAAATGTGTGGGCCCTTGTGCTATCAGCTGGGTATGTGCCAGCGGGTATGTGACGCTCTTCGATCAACCTCTCTGATGCCAACTTTTGTCGCCGGCTGTCACAACAACAAGAGCACCTACATAGTGATATCTACGTAATGCTTCGCTTTACGTATATGTCCGCTGGAGTTGATTCTGCTTAAATATTGCTATATTCAAGATGCACTGTTCTTAAATTTCGCGATAGTTCACTGATTAACACATCGAGCTCCCCACTGCCTATTGCCACTGTAACACGAACTGGATTCCCATAGTGGAGGCGGTGGTGGGCAAACTTTTGGTTTTCTTTGCCATATGGTGCGAATGACGCCCAGAATGAGGAGGTGGCCTGTCAGGATAACGTCAAGATGACGGCCATTCAGGTGGATGACGAAGTTAAGATAACGACGGACCTTAAGAACAAACTTATTTTGAAGCTTTTAATCGACTTCGCAGTAAACCTTCGACACGACATATCAGAATCAGAATCAGTTTTATTTTCCTCAAGGAAAGGAAAAATGGACCCCAGACAAAAAGCTGCTCATTGAGCAGCTTGACGAGGCCGCCTGAGGCCCTACAGGCAGTGGCAACAGCGGCAAAACAGCAGTGTACGTCGTACACCCATACTAGAAGAAAAAAAAAGCAACTCGAGAAACAAAAAACAAACTAAAAAAAGAAAGAAACTGTTCGCACCAAGCTGTGAAGAACGAGAAAAAAAATTATTTACATACACATACACCAATAACAAACCAATATTGTACACTGACATGTTATATTCACACGTACACACGCAAATATCCGTAGAAGTGGCGCGCATACGCCCCTATATATACATATATGTACACCTACATATACATTTACATATACACGCGTACATGGCATATATACACACACCATTCAAATGCACACATGTATAACTTCAAGTTAAATATTTTATGAAGAATGAACTGTTACAAAAACGGAGAGCGAGAAAAAAAAGTGAAATTAGACATTGCCTGCAAAATCATTCCACACTAATCCACACAAAAGAACGCACAACGCCGAATGTAAACTGCATGATATAAATCTGTTGCCGATTAAGCTATACTGTTTAAAAAGTATTCAATTAAAGCACGTTTATTTATTGCAAGGCCATCAATTAAGGTTGTATTATTGTTCAGGGTGTAAGGTATTATATACTTTAACATTTGTTGACCGTAATTGGTTCGAGTTTTGGGAAGACACCACTTTTCTCATTGTCGAGTGTTGGCTGCCGGTACACGTTCCTTGAGCGCTGATATTCTGATAAGGAAGTTAGTACGAAACGTGGTTTTCGTGGTGAATAAAGAAACAATAATGTGCGGTAGCATAACACTGACGGGCAGAATTTTTAACCATGTGTTCGAAAATGAACGAGATGTCTGTATACGTCACCTTCTGGCATCACCTTCACCTTCTAAGAACGTAGACTTCGTGAATGAATAATAGACGCCATTAGGAGGGTCCACAGTCGTGGCAATCAAGCATCATGCTTGCGACTCTCTAAATCACCTCTCAGCGCTGCTCCTACCGGTAGACGTACACATGAAAGCACGTGGCTCCCAAAATATTTTTCCTTCATTATTTCTTTTTCTTTTACAGTTATCTTCAGATATCAATCAATACATTTCCTTACAGCCTTGACTACTTGCGTTGACATGCTGTACGCTTTCTGCAATGCCCTCCACTTACCTCCGGGGCCGTTTCTTTGACTGGCGCCATTGTCGAACATATTTTTTAGGAGCGTGCGAATAGTAATTTTTGAGGCCGAATCGAATACGAATCTAATAGTGCCAGAAGCGAATCAAATCAAATAGTTTTCGAGTGTTAAAGAGCAGTTATTACAATTGTTATAAAACGATGTTTACATTATAGTATAAAGTTAGCAAGTCTCTGCCATTACATAGCACGTTATGAAGCGTTGTTTATTAAAATGCCAAATGGAGCCTTAGGATCAAACAAGTAGCTTAATCGCATGCACAGGACTCTTCAGACAGTGTGAACGATCGCTGTATGGCTCGTAAAGCATGACTACATAAGCTACGAATTCTGCTCCACTACGCAAATTCTCATGTTTTATGTCTGTACCAGGCCCGCGGGAGTAAATATTCACCCTACTTTGGCTCCAATTTTATGTTTAATTGGGCGGAGTTGACGTATTGAAATATTCAGAAAGTATTCGAAAAATATTCGCATTTACGAATAATGAATATCCGATTCGAAGACCGAATCGAACAAGACACAATTCGATTTGTCATTCGAAAGTTCCGAATATTCTCACACACCTAATATATTTGCCCTTAAGCAAACTGTTCTCTTTTGGGGCATTATTTTCCGGTCTGTTTGTACAGCTCCCTATGGCTGGAAATTTTTTAATCACTTATCCCCTTTTTTCTTTCCTCTCTTGCTTTCTTTCTTTTTCATTCTCTTTTCTCTTCTTTTCTTTGTTTGATCGTGTTCCGGTGACAGTCCCGGGTTCAGCAGCACCTCTCGCCTTTCCCGACTGCGGTCTATTCAACCCGTTGCTTTGCTTTTTATGCACAGTTCTCTTGTATCGCGCACGAGGAGCAGCCCCTTTTGATCACGCAGCTCGACTTTGTTTCTTTAACGTGTGTTCCTCCCTCTGTCTCGCCTAGACCACTTTGCACGTGCCAGGCCTAGTGCCTGCTGGGAATAAAAGCAGGAGAAGAGCATACACGATCACATTTTGGGTCACCTCTCACGAGAGACCGCGTACAGCGAATGCGGATATCTAAAGCATTAAAAAACCGGGCGTGTTCTACGGGGATTCCGGGTTTCATCAACGAATAATGAACCCCTCTTTTTGCATAAAAGCTGCCTCCCCCGCCCTTTTTCCCATCTCTCGCTTACCCCCTCCCCCTTTGTCCATCGTGTTTTTCATCGCGTTTTGCCCTTTCGTTCTTTCTCTCTTCGCCTACTTCAGAAAAAAAAAAACGTTTAGGGCTCACCTGCGTAAATGAGTCGTTGTAAAGCCCGAGCAGAGAAATTCAAAGGAGCGAGCCGGCGTGTTCTTCGACCATGGATCAATCCCTGGTGCTGGAACGGTTGTCGCCTCGCGATCGTGCGTATTTGAAGCTTTCCTTTTTTTTCTACGAGTGCACCCCTTGCTTCCTTTCCTCCCGTGTCCACAAGTGCCTCGAACGAGAGACAAGCTACCGCTATGGTTCCGACGGCAGCGGTGGCAGGCAGAAGAAGGGGCCAGCGACCTGAGTTCCGGGCCATCGGTTCGGAAGCGGGCCAGGGAGTGGAGCGGCGATATCGGCCCATTAATCAAGGGCTCGGCCGCGCCGTGTAGCACATCCGCGCCATTGCCTCCGCTCTATGGCTGCCTGCCACACCAGTCGCCGTGATTTCGTATTCCGCTCGATGCTACATACGCGGGCAAGAGGCCCGGAAAGGGGCGTTCCCGTAGAAAGCGATCACCGGTCATACTTGACACAGCGAGCACCTCATTGTCCCCTTGTCCTTGCGAGCGAGCTCTGGGTCACCGTTATGGCGTCTACACTCTTCCTCTCCTCCCGTTTTAAGCAGCGATAGATTTTTTTTTAAAACTTGACGGGGATGGCAAGCAAATGAGATTTGCTCCGCGAGACCCGACTCGTAAATTTTCCGGAGGATCGAGGAGCGAGATGAAATTGTGGCGAAACCTCCCATGATTTGCTATGCTAATGCTACAAAGGAAACTAATGTTTTAAACTGGTGTTCTATTACTTCACAAAATACAGGCGCTATGCATGTCTTCGGTTGGCCCCGGGAATCCGTAGTTAATTTACTTTTGCTCGAATTAAGCGAGTTAGCACAGTGCGAAAACCATACAGATTTATTAGGCATACAAGCATGCACTAATAGTCGGCAAATGAGTCGGATTTGTGAGGTTTTGGATAATCAGAGCTCATAAGCTCAGCATTCGATCATGTAACAGCGCGAAAATACCAGCAAAAATTAATAATAAGAGTGTCATCTCAGTTTCAAGATCACAAATTATTTTATTTATTTATTCAGTGGAAAATAGTGCTGAACACTCTTGCTGCTTAGGGAGCCGCTTTTGCTTAGACGAAAGTCGAAGTGTAAGAAATGAGTAAAAAATAAATAAACATGCATAAACAGCTTCCTAAACTAAAAAAGATGCGTTAGGCCGTCAAGATTTTTTTTCTTGGGCTAAGCAGTCGCAAAAGTTTGAACTCCTCAACTAAAAAAGAAGTAATAATATTTTCAGGAAAACATTAATGTTGCCACACACTGGCTCAGCAGTAAGAATATTGTTGTGCTTTTAGATGTTACTGTACATCAATTATAAATTTATTTATTTATTTACTTCTTCTCTACAGATATGACTTTGCCAGCCGTACGTATGTGGAATTCGTTGTTCACTAGCATCCGCCACTTTATTCTAAATTCTCTTGAAATGGTACCCTGTACGAGGTACCTTTGAAGTATGACCTCAATACAGAAAAACACAAATAGCATAAGCGTAAAGTGTTTTAATGAAACGAAAATCAAACAAATATATGGACGGTATCGGCTCGGTAGCAGTTTGCTCGTTTCGTGCTTTCTTGTTGCGTTTCACGAGTACGTGCGCGCGACGCCAGTCTGAACATACACGCTTAATGAGCACCAAGAAACAAAACCCCGCAATAAAGCGGATGAAGAAAGCGTTAGGTTTATTAGTGGTTAAGGTGTAACAGATGTCGTGCGCCCCCAGTTTTAAAGATTGTTCCCCCGCTTTTTTCTTTTACCGAGAAGTTTCTCGAAGGCACGCCACCGACACGGGCGCCTCTGGCGCAAGCAGACGCTGACGTGCCAAGTCCGAGACGCGCGGAAATAGGTCGGCGGGCCCTCGTAACCACGTAGCGTGCTCCTTCGAACGCGGGATCGACCACTTTTAAGGCGGGCCCGCTTTACTCTTTTGTTCTTGAGAATGGAAATAGTCTGATCCGAGGCAGCCGCACGGAAGGTCACTACGGGCAGATCAATGCCGCGACGATCCACGCAGGCTTACACGGACGCACTGAACAGAACAAAGGTCGAACCTGCGGCAAGACTGCTCTCAGCTGTCGCTAAACGTATTGGGGTATTAAAAATAAATTGTTTTCTCCAGCACAAGGGCAGTCACACCTATGATCGCTTTTAGTATTTCGGGGTGTCTTAACATTGCGGGTTGTCGTAGAAGCTCTGTATGACGAAACACAATGATGGAAAAGTAAGGTTTTTTTCTAGATCTGCTTAGTCCTTGCCCATTCGTACTTGCTTTCCTTTTTTTTTTCGCGATAATTGTTTGACCTCATAAAAGCTGTAGGACAGGCACCAAGAGCCGCGTGAAAGCTTTTGTATAGGACGTCTGGATACGGCGGCTATAGGATTGTCTCTGCGTGATGTATTTTTTACTACGTGCATATTTCATGTCTGTTCAAGTCGCCATCTCTCGGCACTTATTTATTTCACCTTCTCCTCACCAGGTCATAGTAGCAAGATAAACATACAGTGAGATTGTCGATAATACATTAATCTCTATCTAAATGTTTGCAGGTTTGACAGAACGGGAGTCGCCAGCCAGCTGGCATGGGTTGTGGCGGCAGCAGCCATGCAACGCTTCCACTGGATGTTGTCGTAAGTGAAGGGACATGTTTGCTTCGCAAAAGAGAAATGTGTTTGTCTCGCTTGTGTATCGCTCCTATATAGCATGGCGCTTAGGAGTTACAAAACTAACCGCTGCATATGACATATACCATGTGAATCAGGTAAGGCCGGATTTATCGAGTAGCTGGTACAGAATGCGCAAAGTTGCCACTGCACAGGCCAGCATATTTAAATAGAAATTCAAAGAAAACTGAGGCGGACGATTGAGCGAAAGTAGCACAGGCAGGCCGCAGCACGGTTAGACCATCGTGACAGGGGAAGGTTCCCCATGCCTAATGTGGAAAAGGGCATTGCGGATGAGCCGAAGGGCTTATATTTGAATGGTGTGAACTGAAATTCCGCGATGATCACTCGAATTAGAGCTTTCTTTTCTAAATGCAATATGCTTTATTCGCATTAGTTCATCCATTGCTTAATGATGCCTTCTTCATTTGACGTGTCCTTAACTAAGAAATAAATCCTTTCAGGTTGAGGAGCGATAGCTAAATACAATGAGGAACGCATTAACAGAAAGCGCAACAAAAGACAATCCTATAATTCGACGTCTCTCATCGAAGCTCAAACAATTAGTCCTTATTTTATTATTCTAGGTTACATATCCTCACAAGGACACCGTGGCAGAAATGGTGAAGCCCCAGCAAAACTCTTACGTGCCTCAAACCGAAACAACCAATGTGTCCCAGGTACGTTCATGTTTCTAAGTTCTCTTTCTCAGGCAGCAATATGTAATTGCGTCCTCGTACCGAGTTCTGAATGCTCGCGTGTCCTTGCGGTCATCGGTCCGTCGCCCCCTGGAGAACAGTTTTCTGTGCATGCTCATCGCTTCACTCGTGCGTTCATCCCTACAAAAAGAGCTTCTAGGCTTGTTTCAACAGGGCCATGAAAGAGGCTCGTTGCTAGCACTCATTTTAATTACAGGCACAAATGCGTGCACAAATACAAGGAAGATCAAACGAGCGGCCTGTCTCCGCTCGTGGTTGACTGACGCCTTGGATGCACTGAAAGGAGTGTGTAACGAGAAGTAGTGTCCCACGTGTCGTGGTCTGTAAACTTATTCACGATGGCTGCACCTAACCGCAGGTGACGCAGCCCGTCGAGAAGGAGCCAGAGAAGGCGGAACCGGACGACGAGTCCCCTCGTGCCTTAGAAGAGGCCCCCATCGCCGCCGAGTGTCTTCACGCGTACGTGCAGCACGAGCGACGGATCTACCAGCTGGAACGTCGGCGCACGCTGCAGTGCTACCAGATAAAGCTCGACCAAATGCGCCAGCTCGAGCTGGCCGCCACGAACCTCGAGAACGAACGGCAACGGCTGGCCGAGAAAATGTGAGCGATGCAACGCGCACACGACGCGTTTTTTACCTTGTGATGCCTGAACGCAGCTCCACATCAAGGAAAGCTTGAACAAATTGTTGACATTTATTTCGTTTCATGGAAGGTGCATAAGCGCCTTTACAACGAAAGCATCGACAACAAGATGATCAGTATAACGAAGGAATAATTCTGTCCCAGTTGTATTGTGAGCTGTGCGGTGCGCGACCTTTACAACGAAGTGACCTGTATAAATAATAATTTCGGAGACCCCAAGCGCTTCTTTGTAAAGACGTTAGGCTTAGGTGGAAAAGAAAACCTAAGAAATGAGTTCTTTCCATTGTAACTTAATCACTAGACTAACTAATTGATTAGTGACCGGTTTGTTAAACTATACACAGCTGAAACTTCAATCCAGCACATAAAAACGCAACTATAGTCTTTGAATGAACTTTACCCCGTTTCAATCAGCATTGTGGCCCATAAAACAGAGCGTAGCATATGTGCTACATTGGGGTTTCTTGAAAGATAGCCACAAACAGCTTGCATCGAGAGAAAAGGGGTATACCCAGAGCATTAACAGGCGCCAACAGGACGCGGTTAATAAAGAATGCATGACAAATCTGGATCCGTATTCACAAAAATGTTAAATTAAATTAAATTAAATTAATTTAAATTAAATTAAATTAAATTAAATTATGGGGTTTAACGTGCCAAAACCACTTTCTGACTATGACGCACGCCGTAGTGGAGGACTCCGGAAATTTCAACAACCTGGGGTTCTTTAACGTGCACCTAAATCTAAGTACACCGGTGTTTTTGCATTTCGCCCCAATAGAAATGCGGCCGCCGTGGCCGGGATTCAACCCCGCGACTTCGTGCTCAGCAGCCCAACACCATAGCCACAGAGCAACCACGGCGGGTCAAAGAAATGTTCCTACGCAAGAACTGTTCGTAAACGCAGGGGTTAGCTCATCTTGTTTCAGAAGAACTTGTTTTCGGCTTAGCTACTAGGCATTTTCTATGAGAAATAATTGCCGCTAAAAGAACGCGTGCAAACAGCAGACAAGAAATAAAAACCATCACCACGACACAGGCCCTCACCCACTTTGTTGTTGGGCATACAGATAGTGAAGGCGGCGCGGAAGGCTAATGGCAAGCAGCATTCACGAATGGGAAGCCTTGTGCATTCGACCCCTAGTGGGGGTGTCTCCTTCATCGACCGCGTTTTGTTAGTGGATTTTTGTGTATTTCATAGCGCATCAACATGCCAGAGCTACGTATGCTTTTTTCGACATGGGAACGGACGGATAGCTTTTCTGTTACATTTGCGGAAGCACAGCTTAGAGCATCGAAGCCGTAGTTTCTCCGTTCGTTTCTCTCTCTGTCGACGTTGCAAGAAACCTACAAAGTGAATATGGTGCAGCCCAAAAGAAGCCCGCGATTTTGGTCATGGGCTTACCTGCTTTTTGCCTCGTTTTCTGGAGAAGTGTCTTAAAACAAACTGTGTTTTCTGTATAATCTGAAGTACCCTGTCGCGTAAAAAGCGATAAAAGATCGAAAATGGCTAAAATACAGGAACAGCCGCGCTAGACCGCTTTAAGGCCACTTTTAAGACGTAGAGATATCAAAACTTCCACGTGGCTTGCTCCTTGTTGAGATTATGCAACATATATCCCATATATCGGTACCCATTGCAAGAACAAGCTTATATTTTCATTAATAAATGTTTCGTATATATTTCTACAAAGCCAGGTGCTAAGAAGTGACCCCACCCGCCGCGGTGGCTTAGCAGCTGTGGGGTTGAGCTGCTAAGGACGAGGACGCGGGATCGAATCCCGGCTGCGGCGGCCGCATATCGATGAGGGCTAAATGCAAAAGCGCTTGTGGCCCATTCATTGGCGGTAGGTTAAAAGATCCCCTGGTGGTGAAAATTAATGCGGAGTCCCACCACTACGGCATACCTCGTAATCAAATCGTGATTTGGCACCTAAAACCTCAAAATTCGATTCAGTTAAGAAGTGAGGCCACAGTTTGTTGAGCTGTGCGTAAAAGAATTGGGTCGCAGCTATTCGTGTAATCCCGGAAAGATCTGGTCCATGTTGTTCTCTGCTGTCCACACCTATGGCGCGGGCACGTTAGACTCTTGCGCGCCACTGAGGGCAAAAGAAAAGAAAGTTCATAAGGCATTAAAAAAAAAAAACACTAGCTTTGGCTTTGTGCTTTGTGAAATTAGCTTCTCCGTTAAGCAGTGTGTTCACGAGCGCCAACAAAAACCCGCCCGCGCTGCATCCTATTTTAGGCAATAGCGCAAAAAGCGGTAATTGTTTTGCCCAAGGGCCAACTAAGAACACCAAATCTTAAAGTGGTATTCGTCTTAAACACATTTTCGCACCTCATTACTCCAAGAGACGTGCAGGGTGGGTGTAAACAGTGTAAAATGTTCACTAACTACACTCGCCTCTTTTTTTTTTTTTAAGTAAAAGCTCCTGAGCTTCCGCCGAAGCCTCCTCATATAATGTTTTGCAACCACCTTTAACAAAGCGCCTGTCCCTGTTTCTGATGGGTCTGTCTTCCTTGCACTTTTGCTCTTAATAGACAGTTTTAACAATCGCTCGTGTGTGGATATCGCTATTGCAGAATTCAAGAATCAAGAAAGGCGTTCGGAGCTGCTCTGAACGTCTAAAATTTGGCAGCCAATCGTACTGCTCAAAGATTCCTCCCAATGCTTCTGACATCAAACAAATGTGCAGCGTTTCAAGACTTTGTCTGAGAGGCAAAATAATCGAAGAGAAAAAAAAATGGGTGACGTTTACTATATATACAAATGAATCTCGCCAGCTGTCCTTGTTACGTGAACGGGGAAAAATTGTGTTGCAAGAAAATCAGAGAATAATGCAAATATAGGGCCGAAAGGTGACTACATGAGACATACTGAGGCTCGCAAACACAGGTGTATCGCACGGTAGCACGTGGTCTGTCAGGCCGATATAGTTCGTGTACGATCGGATATATAGTTAAAATAGAGAAAGCTGACTTCCGGGTTGAGGATTCCTTTGGGGAAGACGAGAGAGAACACAGTTATTCGGCATGACTTCTCTATAGGATATTGTCATAGCGCAGCGGTTGTAAAATTCCTGTTTGATTATAAAAGATTTCCTTGCTAAATTCTTAAAATGTTGTTACTTTTCTTTTGGTCTTATCAAGTTCTTTTATTTATGTCTTTTTTTATATATTCAACTAATTATCTTTCTAACTCCATCCCATTCTTGGCCAATCCCCTATAGTGGGTACGAGCGATGCAAGAGGCAAACCAACCAAGAAACCAATCAAAGGAAGCGGTAAACCGTCTAGTTTCTTCACCACAATATCTGTTCACCTTTCTCTCTTTTGTCACCGTCACGCGTAACTGAGAAGTTGGCGTCCAAGAAACCGAAGCAAACGATGATCCGTCCTCTAAATTACCAGCGCACTATTGCGAAGCTCGTTGTAACGACAACAGTTGCTTCGCAAATAAAATGAGCGATTCCTCTTAGATGGAAGACATCTCGAGTAAACGTTCGCCAAAAGGCGTGCGCACAGAGTAAGCGACCGCAGCGCTGCTGCATAGGCGCATAGTCACCCGCTAATTTCAACGACGTCGCGGGCGCCATTAGTGAATTTATTGCAGAAGCCTCGCGAAAGGCCACGGGACATTGCTGACGCTAGTGCGCTAGCTGTTTGCATTTCCCTTGCGAATCGATGAACGACAATGCGACCCCTACGCGGCCAGTGAATTCAGGACAGCTGATAAGCACGAGTGGGGCATCATTTTCTGCAACCGCAACGGCGATATCCGCGTGTTGGTCTGTGCTAGCAGAAAAAGAAAAGAACGATCAAAGGCAGTGAGCTTATTGACATCTCTGCAACTCTTGCTGGCTATTCGTAAGGCTTACCGAGTTATCAGAACTCTACCACAAATTGATTATTCCATCAGGTTGAGTTAACCTGATTGCGACAATCGGAATGGAGAAAGCTAACGGTACAAACCATGTATACACTGCCTAAATCACTTACTTATGGAACTTGCTTTCAGGCCTCAGTATCTTTTGTTGTAACTTAGAGGATAGAAAGAGAGAAAGAGAAATTAACAATGAAAAGCAGGGAGGCTAACCGGACGGACGGGAAAGATAAGAGGAGGAATCGTGAGAAAAAAAAAAGAGAAGACAAAATGAGAGACGTATTTCACTCGCACAGTAGACACGGCGTTCTAGAAGCGTCTTCACAGGTCTGTTGGTTTTAGAAAAATCGTTAGAGCACGCTTAGCTTTCTGGGTTGATGATGCGTGAGGTCAAGCCCCCAGGATCCAAAGGACCTGGTGGCGGCTCATGGCAACGAAAGAGACACTGGGAACAACGCCTAGAATAATAGAAACAAAAATAAAGCAGCTGGACTCGAATGATCCCGCTTCAGCGTGAGAAAAAAATGTTTTCTATCATCATTCAGAAAGATCTATCCAGCATTTTCTGAGCATTAATGCTAATGCATTAGCATTAATTTAGCACTATGCTCCTGCGCCAACGTCATAATAAGGACCTGTAAGCATTATGCTTTTTTTAATGGAATTAGCCGTGCTTCATGCTTAGTGTAGACACCGAATACAGAGTTTCAGATATTTTCATGTTCCTCCGAAAGAACGCGATCAAACAATTGCCAATCCATGTCCGTGACTCGACTCTGACAAATTGTCAAATTCTACCAACAATACAGCGTCTATTAGGGAGCTAATACTTTAAGTAGTATCGTAAGATTGCATAATAGAGCGAGAATTTACCATTGTATTCTGTGCATGGTCTGTTAGTGTGTGGTGGAATTATTGTTTGCGTGATTGTTTGTTTCAAACTACATTCGCCTTTTGTCTTTAGTTTCATCTGGAAATATCAACCTAGTTTAAAACCCCAAAGAATGATGAGTTTGCTACGACAGCATAAATTTTGGAAAGGTCTACGTAAAAAAAAAAAAAACGTACCATGAAAGAACGGGCAGTCACTATACTGGTTTCGTCAAACCAGCAATGTTTATCTCAATCTTTTATTTTTCTGCTAGTTTTATGTCCCGTCAAGTGTTGTGTCGCTTGTGATCTATGTTTCCAATTTTCGCTGCATTTTTAGACTGATCTTACATTTATAATAAATTTTGCTCGAAAAATACCACTTATTTTTTAACAGGTGACAGCATGACGAACAGTCTCGCTCTCGCTCTCTGTCTTTTTCTTTTGTCTTTTTATTTAGGAATACATCTTTTATTCATTTGTACGTGATAATGTTAGCGCACTGAAGAGACGCCGGGTAGTCCTCATAGTACGGGCTAAACCAAAGAGGTGCAAATACTGAAAGTAATGTTGCGACAATAAAGTCGCAGGTGCTGCAATATACGCAAGCAGCACAAAAATTAACAAAGTCTGATAGATTCAGAGGCACGCTCATGGTCATCAATGTAACGACCGTTATCTAATACCACTAATAACCTAATAATTGGCCCCAATTCTGTAATCGTGTTACGCATACTCACACTAAATAATTATAGTGCTCGTGCGATACGTATGTATACGAAACAGACTCAGGCTATACTCTGGATATTTAAAGCCACTGGCATCCTTTACAATATGTTGGCTATAGGCAGGAAAACACCCATAGATAATACCTTTCTTTTGCTTGGGCGCGGCTATGAATACTTGTTTTATCCAAGACTGTTTGTTCTCACATAATACAGGGAACGCGAAGTTACTTCACACGCAGCAGCGGTTGCATTAATAAAGACTGCGTTGTCTCTAAAAAAATTATTACCACTGCAAAGAGCAACCTTTTTCTGCAGCGAATGGATTAGTATTAATTTCGGGAGATGTCCCGAAGGTATACAACAACAAGCACTGCGGGGTCGTCATTCTAACACGCACAGGGAGCTCGCGTATGCCCATGACAGCGTCAACATTATTTGTCGACGGACGACAGTATGGCACCTTCGCACGCAATGCCTCGCACGCACGGCCCATGCAAAGCGACGCGACAGCGGAGACCACGTGGCCCCCCGGAAGCACAGCAATGACATCACATTTTCATTTCTACCGCTCTCATCACGAAAGGGGAGCAAGTCAAGAAGGAGAGAACGCGACAATAACATTGGCACGTGTCGATGTTTTGCGTATTGACGGTGTTCACTTTCACCGGTTCGTCTCTGTTATCAAACTTTTCGCTCGGTGCTTATACATGATTTAAATTGTCAACTTTGTCCCCAGTTCCATAGCGAAAAGGCGTATGTATTAACTGAGTGTAAAGTTCAGAGACGCCGTAGTGGAGGACTCCAAATAATTTTGATATTGGGACGAAAATTTGGGCGCGTTGGTTTTGTATATTCAATTCAAAAACATATGTGAGAACGACAACACACAAATAGACCGAACCACACAAAGCGCCACTTAAAAAAAGAAAATGAGAGAAAGCAGAGACTACTTATATACCAAAGGTGCTGTCATAGCGCGTTAGTGCGCAGTCTCAACCAGACACAGCAGTTCGTTGGGTGATAATGAAATGGATGTTACGTTCGGCTCTTTCTACGTACCGGTCTATCTGTGCGCCGTCGTTCTAGCTCTTTTTTACCTGAAGGCCATTCTGACCACCTGAGGTTCCTTAGCTTGCATCCAAAGCACGGTAGACGAGCGCGTTTGCTTTCCACTGCCATCGGAATGAGGCCGTCGAGGGTGGAAATCGAACCCGCGACCTCGTAACTCAGTAGTGCAACACGAGAGCCATTGCGACATCGCGGTAGGTCACCGGCGTGTCTGATGAGATTGCGCGGCGGGGCGAATAGCGTTGTAGATTTTCGAATGCACGCGGGCACCGGCGGTTAATCTGAAATATGCGAGACACGTGTAAATATGGCGGACGAACTGGTCCCGTGAAGTTCATATTCGACAACCAATGACTGGTGCTCGCCGCTTTCGTAGTGATTTGAGTGTTGCTTGTCTTTCTGGGCACAGGCTCAGGGAAAACACGGCGAAGGCGGGAGATATTAAGACGATGAGCAAAACGAGAATAAGGTAAAAACAGAAGCCAACATTTCGACAAGTGGACTTGTCTTTTTCAAGGCGACATATGCTTTCCTCGACGCAGTATATATAGGTAGGTTTCTTCTAAAGGGGAGAGGGGATAAGGCGAGTTGGTGCGGCAAGGACAGAAGGTGTGTTAGCGGCGAGGTTGTAGAATTCAGAATAAAGAGGCGCTGTGCACAAGGCCGGTGACACGGCCGTGTGTCAGCCGGCGTGTCAACAGCCGTGTGCGCAGCACCCCTCCATTATCAGCTTCTCTGGAGGTTGCGGGCTATCGTCTCTGAAAGAGATAATAAAAAGAGCGGCAGAAGACGGTGCTCGTGAAAAAAAAAATACTGAAGTGAAATAAGTAATAATAAAAGAAAATAATAAATTGAGGGAGAAAAAGCCACTAAGCAACCGAACTAAGTGCTGTTGCCTATAGCTTGAAATTTAGCATAGCGAATAGATTCTAAAGCTCCCTTTGAAACGGTTATTCCTATTGATTGCAATGTCTTGAACTTATGGATAAGGTACGATTCTCTGTATTTTCTTTCTCGTTCTGAACGGAAATTTGACTGTAAGATGTAGAGTTTAAGTTCATCAAAGTTATGACCTGGTTGGTCGAAATGCTCGGCGACGGCTTAGGGAAGCTTTTTAGCTGTGTCCGCGCCACGGGCATCGCACGGACACAGCTAAAAAGCTTCCCAAAGCCGTCTACACGCTCGCCGCGCTAACACAACTTCGGTCGTTGCCGAGCCCACTCACCTTACCGCCCTCCCCTTTAGAAGAAACCTACCTATATATACTTTGCCGAGGAAAGCATATGTCGCTTTGAAAAAGACAAGTCCACTTGTTGAAACGTTGGCTCCCGCTTTTACCTTGTTCTCGCTTTGCTCATGGGCACAAGTTCGCCCTTTAAAGTGTTATATTATAAACTCCCACTTTTGTCAAGTGTTTGGTTCTTCACTGTCACTGTGCATGAAATATCAATAACATTTCGTGATATTGCAATATAACGAAGAGCCCTATACAGCTTGTGTCATGTACTACATGCCCACGTCTCCCCGCGCCTATCTTTTTAAGCTCGTATGAAAGCCACCTGACATATCCTGGGCGCGTTTATTACAGGGCGGCGATGAACAGCCTCTTCACCAACGACGAGGCCGTGACAGTAAGGAACGAGTTGCTGAGACAAAAGGAAGTCGACGGCGCGCTACACCCGGATCAAGAGGAGTACCTGGACAACGTGAACAGAATGGTAACAGACGCGCACAGTAGCTATAGGCTTCCCGTGCCTCCAATTTATTCGATATCACTGCGGTGAATTCACGTGAAAACTACCATCGTTGACAAATTGAACAAGAACGGGCAACCGAAGCAGGAAGACACAAGGAAATGGGATATTTTTATTGATGAACTCTACAAGAAAGGAAAATATTTCAGTTCGCACTGCTCATACAAAAGTAAATATGGCACGTGTGCAGTACAACCACAAACATTGTCTCCTGAACCAAGTACGATTATCTGAATGTTCTGTTCTTCAGAATTCTGCCGTCTCTTTATCAAATATCCACGATAATACCTACCGTTCTATGTTGTGTGGCATTATTTTCGCTCCTTGTTGGAGAAATATGGGAGAGGCCTTTGCCCTGCAGTGGGCGTAACCAGGATGATGATGATGATGATGATGATGATGATGATGATGATGATTTTCGCTCCTTTGGCCGCGGCGTCAGTATTACACTGGATGTGGCGACCGCACGGTTGGCGACAAAATTCGGGCACGTGATTTTATTTTTCTCAATGACCAGTTCACTAAGTGTTTAACGGGTGGCCGTTTACTTTTGCTTTGTAGCTGTAAAAATTAGGCCGCATATCTAAGGTATGAAGAATGAGCAGCATTTAAAGATGGCGAAAAACGCCTCTAATGCAATCGTATTGATTCGGTTATACCGACAAAGACGTGTGGACAGCCCATCGCGTACGTCTTGCGGTTGCTGCGAGACACTTCAGCACCTGATATTCGAGTGTCCGGCTTCCAGTGCGCAGCGCACGTCGCCAGTGAGGGACTGTCATCTCCTTGGCCCTGCGGTGCACGACACTCGGCGAATTCCCCAGCGGTTGTGCCTCTCGACGCGATCACGGACATCGCGCTCTCCTTAATTCTGTAGAAGTAACTAACCAAGGTTAACATTTTGTAGCTTATTTCTGTTGTCAGATGACAGGACCTCAGCACTGTTTCTTATATTTTTAACATTCTTTAGTAGCGTGAAATGCAGTCACCGACCCTACTGTGTGTGACCTGTGTGTGTGTTCTGCTTTATACTTTGAGGTCTGTCATCTCGCTCTTTCTTTCCTCTTTCCTCCCCTTCGTCCTGTCCTCCATTTTTATGTTTCTGTCTCCTCCTTTCTGAACAGTATAGGCGGGCGTTGTGTCTCTACCGGTGGCAGTTGTCAGCCTTGCTCCTCGCTTTCACTTTCCTGTCAAGTGTAGATATCTTTTCAAAACGAATAATAATAATAATAATAATAATAATAATAATAATAATAATAATAATAATAATAATAATAATAATAATAATAATAATAATAATTCGACAAAGCTCATATGTTCAGCGTTCGGATGTTGACATTGCTGGCGCCATGTGGCACTGCAGTTCATTTTGACAAACAGAAAACGAAGCATTTTCTTAGATCATTTGTTTGCACACTATACTAGGCAATTGATCCGTCTATTCGATTACTTATTTATGTGATCGATCGGGTGAGGTCGCAAGGGAAGTATCTGGTAAGCGTCGGCGCTGACGCCCCTGCTTCGATCATTGCTCAACCTGGCTGAACAGTAAGGAAGGGAACAACAGTTTGAGCTTCGCCATTCTGGCTAAGAAAACGCATGTGGGCCCCTCAGTGTAAAATCCACCAATGCACGCTGCACTTCGGGTCAGCAGATGGAAAATATAGCGCCACGCGAGCGCGAAGAGTGCAGCTGGCGTGGCTGCTTATAAATAAGCAAAGGAAGTCTCAACTACAGAAGCACTCACGCAAAAAGTCGCTCACTGTAGGAAACTATCGATTCTAACTGCACAGGTTTTTATTTCTTTGCAAAGTTTATGTGGCTAAAACACAAGTTTTGTTGTTCCTACTTTTTTCTCTTGCTGACGTGCGCAAATCTACTAATCCATTTATTCGATTAATTCATTATTTAAATGTTTTCTATTAATATGGTTAAACTATACTTATTCGATGCCCAGAACTTTAGTATACTAATCTGACGACCGAGCTATCAAGTGATTTGCCCTGCTCCTGGGCAGAGCTCTTATAATGTAGGCCATGCCTCGGTAACGTGCACAACTCCAACAGCTACTTTTGCGAGTTCATGTGGTAGGCGAATCGATAGTGGAAATGAATACAGTCTATCACACACGCGACGAACTTCGCATGGAGACATCAGTGTTGTGATCCGACTTGTCCATCACGATATCCACTCCCAGGCGTCACGTGCCGTACCACTTTAGGCTTCTTTTTTTATTTTACATCTTTATTTGACGGATTGCATGGAAATGTTCAAAAAAGCTCTTCTTCGCGTAACGCATTCCAGCAGGTCCGACCACTCACTTGTACGGCAACTACAGCAAAAGGCTGCCTCGTTCACGCAACGAGCGCACAGCCGGGGCCATCGGGATGGAGAGTGCGTCGCACGCCATGTTGTTTTCTGCACGTTCACTTCAAAAGCACGAGCATTCCCGTCAAATTGTGTTCACGTTCGCGCCGCTCTTCCCCTTATTTTTCTCCGCTGACAGTATCACGTGGCCCTAACGTGCATCTCATCTTGGCCAACCGAAAGGGGAAGAAAAAAAAACAGAAAGGAAGCTTGCGGATTTAGCACGCACCATCCCGATCTTTGAAGAGCGATCCATTTGATTCGTCCCTGAGTTTACTTTGGTATTCGAGGAGGCGTTCCGAGA
Organism: Dermacentor variabilis; assembly: GCF_050947875.1. Classification (NCBI taxonomy): domain Eukaryota; kingdom Metazoa; phylum Arthropoda; class Arachnida; order Ixodida; family Ixodidae; genus Dermacentor; species Dermacentor variabilis. Next base: position 35,919,919 of record NC_134572.1, on the reverse strand, counting down.
GATGCGGAAATGAATAGAGTTCAAAGGTGGCGACAGCATACAAATGAAATGAAGCCAGCTGCGGTATACCTGAAAGTTGACGGGCACTTCCTGAACCTTTCGATGATCGGACGCCTTTGGACAGATACGGGGACGAAATACGAGCAACGAAAGAAGTGATTGTAACCAGAGAGCTAGCTTCAGTCAGCTACACCACCAGTGGGAGAGTGCTAAAGGAATGAAAAGACGAAGAGAAACGAAATGGGAGTGGCGAAAGCGATGTCCCTGAAGAGCGTAAATTAACGAGGAAGAATCTACTGCACACCTGCACCGTTTCGTTCAAGAATCAAAGCAGTGCCTTGATTTTCTAAGAAAGCAAGGCTAAATTTCTTTAGTGCGGGATTGCGGGTTTCAGTCGATGCTAGAATCCTGCCTTTCGTTTCGATAACGGACAGTTATCGAGTCTGCCTACAATGCTCGTCTAAGCATTCACAAGCGAGGGCTGAAACGCGTGAGCCCCATCGTATCCCCATTTGTTATGCATCACTGCAGACTATTTCAATGAGAAAATCATGTGCACTTCTGGGTGCGACGGCATGTAACATGCACCGCGCCGATGTCAATACATCTTGCCAAACACCAGTTCGAATAAAGAGTCGCATACAACGATTCGTGTAATAAACAGGAGAGCTATTGAAGTAGCTTCAATTCCACTGAACCAAAGTATACTTACGGACCACCTTGCGAAGCTCCGTTTACGGCACAAAACTTGGTACAACTGGCCAACGTCGTTCTTGACAAACCGCTGCGGGCTTTCTTTTAGTATGAAATTATGACTGCGCGATTTCTGATGATAATGATGCAGTTGCGTAGTTGACTGATTGCGTTATCTATTTTTCTCTTTCTCTCTCTTTATTCCACAGGAAGTCTGCAACAACGAGCTTAAAGCGACGGAAAGGCAAATTGAAGTCTTACGAAAAGAAGTTCGAGAGCTTTCAAACGACTGCGAAGAGCTTGCGCAACTGTACCAAGACAGAGACAACCTATTAGGTATGTCACTTCGAGTGGTATTGCAGTTGAATATTGCGAAACAAGTCAATCAACGGCGATCTACAGCAACCAAGTAGAGAAACGGGGAAAACGAAGGACTGATTTGAGCAGCTGCGAAATGTGTGCTAAACTCGATTTATGTTCGTACAAGAGGATTCCTAAATAACTAGCAAGCATAATCTTAACCATTGTATTAACCTAACGCTGGCATACAGAATTAATCAGCTAAGCATCTTATTCCCTGCGCCTGCTTTCCGGGGAAAGGACCTACACGGTGTTCCATATGATTTCCTTGTATGCGCTTAAACTTGCATACCAATATCTTTACTTTCTAACTCTTCTTCTTTTAGATTTCGAGAATCTTGAATGATGTACGAGTTCAAACAACACCTGTATAAAATTATTGGTTAGTTCACGTAACCGCGTCACCATTCTTCCTTCCTTTAAGAGCATGTCAACGACAGGTAATCAACTAGGCGAAGTGCAAAACCCCAACAATTTGGCAACCTGTTGCAATCAATTTTGGTCAGCTATCAATTTCGCACGCCTTTCTCGAGCAAGAAACATGGGGGCACTTGTTGCGTTGTAGAAGAACTTTTGGCGTCACTTACTTGCAGCAGGTGATGCAGCACCCCGCGCAGGTCTTCTAAATGTGGTACCATGATGAATCTTGAAACATGAAGCCTATAAGCAGTTTCTAAGTGGGTACCACCTAAAATTTCATTTACCGATTGCTTCAGGCCAATTTCAGTTCAACTCGTTGTATCTGTATATATATTTTTTCTTGTGTACATAATTCTACGGCACGCAGACACCATCATCTCGAAGACTTCAGGGAGCGAGCTGGAATGCCAACTTGCCCTGGACCTTGAGAAGCTCAACATCTGCAAGCAGCAGGTTGACCTGACGCACTTTAAGTGGTCACAAGCGCTACTCATGGTGCGTCAGGCGTGTTCCCAGTTCTCCCGGGCGCTCAAAAAGTGGAAGGACCTCGACACTGTCACGGAAAGGCACGTTTCCTGCGATGTTTAAGGTCCACTTTAATACGGTTTCATACGTTTTATTCCTTTAAATACACTGCTCAGTCGAATCACACGCGTTGCGAAGGAATTGGTATGTGCCTTTATTGACTAACTTTATTAAAAAACTAGCTACAAATTATGCCAAGCGGAACCAAGAGAACAAAGTTACCACATATATTAGAAGATGAGCATTTAGGTGCCACAACCCGAAGAAATTGTCTAATATGCAGTTATACAGTGATTTACCAGGTCCTCAACTTTAAATGGAAATACTGTTGTTTTATTATGCTACCACGGTCACAAAAAACCCTTGTTTTCCAGTTTGCTGCTATAGATCGCTTCGTTATCGATCTACTGACGCTGACTTTGAGAGAAAGAAAAGAAAACGCAGGGATGTTAACGAGGTTGCACCTGATTTGCTAGACTACACTAGGGGAGGGACAAGTGAGAAGAAAAATAAAAGGGAGAGGAGGTAACGAGTAGTGCGTGCGCACAGACAACAGCGTTCACTGCGCAATCAAAGGCGGCCGCAGAGCTCAGACGTCTTTGCGCTGACTTTGGAAATCACGCTGTCCTAGTAGTCTACTCTTTAAGAACTCTCTATCTCTCGCTTTTTCTCTCGCTTTTTTTCTACGTCCTTGAGCTTATTGCGCTACAAGAAAAACTGCAAGAAAGAATGGGTTAGAGAAGAAAATTAAGCCCAAGCTTCCGTCACAGCACCTTAACTCATCATCACCGCGAGAAAGATAGTCAGAAAATGCTCTTATTAAGGCATAAAATAGCACTGCACGTGAATCGAAACTAAAATTGCCTGCATCACAATTTATCAAAATGTGGTCCGAGTACGATAAGAGAACCCTCAAGGGAGGTCGATGGTGTCCACGAGATTTGCTCTACAGGTGCTGCAGCATTGATGAGGAATGTTTATCAAGAGGGACAGACAGGCAGATATTTATCAAGGCACTTACGGGTTACCTGCTTGCAAAATGGTGCCCTCTCCATGTCGGTGTCGATGAAATTTAAGACAAGAAAATAGAGTTAACAGTGGACCGTACTTGCCAACATCGGCAGTCTTTGGACGAACGTGACGTTAGAAGTATCCTGTCCAGCATTCCAAGTTATATTGAGTTATTTAGAAGATGCACGCTTGTGCAGGTGCGTAGGCATCGGAGAACAGCTGTCGCTGACCTATTTTCTTGTCGAGAATGCTTAAAGCGTTGTCATATGAGCCGAGAAAAAGACCCACTGGCCGGGAAAGTACGGTGCACTTGCAACTAATTCTAACCAGACCTAAAACTTTATGTAGTTAGTTGAAGATTTCTCGCTTTTATCAGCCTTATTCATCTTGTAGGAGTTAGATACGGTGGGAATTTTCAAAATAGTTTACCGCATTGATTCTCGCTAACTTCTTATTGTGACGGCTCGCCATGGCCGTCGTAATCATTTTGACATATACCACTCTCACTTTTTCTTTTTTTTTTCTCTTTGTAGCGACGAGAAACTGCGGTACTACTGTGCAGCTGAAACCAGAAACAACATCAGTGCTGCCTTGCAAAACTTGCAAGGTGCGCAACGTTACCTGAAAAATATTGAGTTCCCTTACTGCAACCCCGGCGAAATAGAGACCGTCTACAAGGTGCGTTCTCTATGACTCTACGCCTGATGTTCCTTAAGCAGAAAATCGACACCACGAGCACATACGTAACGATACCCCGTATAGGTCCCGTATCGTCGTCAAACGTTTGCACGCAGGGGACGTCCTCTCTTTTCAACGACGAATGAGACAAAATTGGCTTGTCTCAAGGGATCTCCTGTACGGCTCAGCAGTGCGCACGCATATTTAGCATTTTTGCAGTCCACCGATTCCGCCGACAAATTACACCATTCTTCGGTGGTACGGGGAAAATTTGAATACTTAAACAGATATGTTCTGGAGTGACACAGCCTCATATGACATACATTATCTTTGCGTAATGAAACGTAATACGGGAGGTAAAGATCCGTTCTGGAAGACATTGCCGGCTTATAGTGGTATAATGAAAGAAAGAGGTTAAGGCAGGTAGTCAGATTTATTAAAAGGCAGCAAGGATAAACGGCCACGGGAGTCTCATTCGGAGCTAACGGGGGCATGCGTGTCGTGCCCGTGTGCTTAAACGGTAGATTTCCTCAAATGACATATCTTATTTGCATTTTTTGTCCGATCTAGCAAAGCTATAGTGGTGTCATCCAGCAAGGATGCTACAGCACATCAACAATATTGCTCTCAGCATACAATAATCTGGCATGACAACAGCGTGGAAGCTGCGAGGACGTGCTCTGGCGATTGGCATGTGCGCTCAATACTGTGCTCGAGAATGAGCAAACAAAACGTTGTTATACGCAGTATAGAACACGTGCATTCGCACGATCGCACTTGACTGACGCCTCCACTGCAGCGCTACATTATTGCAAGTGTGTGCTCATCTTGAAAAAATAGGGAGGGTAGTGAAGCGGTTACACCAACTTTACACACGTGGTCGCATGTTAGTGCGAGACCCGTGCACAAAGGTTTTCGCCACTTCTTTTTGTCCATGTATTTTCCCTTTCATCTTGCAGGCCATCACGTACATCTTCACTGACATGAAAACGTCGGAGAGACGAGACCACGCCTTCAATTGTTATAATAGCGCATACAGAAGAGCAGGAGCTCTGAAGCAGTGGCTAGAAATGGTGGGTATGAACTACTGAATGCAGTATATTTTGCACAGTATAATCAAATGAAATGTGCCGGCTCCGCTAAGGATCTGCATTTCTTGTAAGGAGCTTGTATCTGTCGGGAAATGCTATTGTTGGAATAGGCATGGTCATTTCGTTTAAAACGAGGACATGGCCGTGCAAATGAAGATTTCTCACATATAATGCTCCATGAATAGTTCTAAATGCATCATGATACGCGTTACATTACAGTTTGCCTGATAAAGTCTAACACATATGAGTAAAAAAAATGCACGAATGAAGCATTGAACTTCAGCGGCGTACACGGCGTAGAGTTTCTCGTATTTCTCTAAATTTAACGACCCGACGCATTATTGAAGTTCAATAACTTAGTTCCTTGCAATCTATATTAGTGGTATTGTAATCAAGAACAATGTTCTATCAATGTTCTTTATAACAATGCCTTAAACGGCGTCTTTCGTGGTGTTTCATGCAACTATGAATCCTGTCAATCTGTGCAGTATACATCGTTTCGAAGTACTCACTACACGGTTTCCTATAGTATAACCAGAGTACCGCAGTGCCGCAGTACCGCTTCCCTCCAGCGTAATAGCGACAAACTGAAAAGACAGGACGTCATACGGAACTCTAGAAAAGGAGCAGCGATAACTACATCTCCATACTCAAACTTAGCAGACAACTCCGGTTTTTCGAAAGCTTTAACGTGAAAGCATCTGCTACTTGGTTGTTCATATGTTAAATAAAGAAGAGTGTTAGTCAGCGCAGCCTGTAGTTCTCCCTGTGCCTTTACACGTGTCCGTGTGTTTAGCGCTGTTCCCGCCTTGCAAATTTTCGTACACAGCCACAAAAGAAGTGCAAAAAAATTGGAGGACGCTTAAGCTTCGCCATTAAGAGTGGAACGCGATAGCATTCAAAGATCCCTGATAGCTTCTCACGCTTCCGGGCATCTGCGGCTCATACGTAACCGCAATGCTTACCGGAAAACGCTGGCGGCAAAATCTATGCACGAAGGCAAGCTTTATGGTCGATACGATCTTCCGTTATTGTTTCGCACTTTTGCTATTTCAGTTTGAGAAGGTTTACATGACATTTATTTGTGGGCTGCCATTCTCAATATTCCGAGGAATAACTTTGTAAAGAACGTAAGACAATGTGTGAGGAACTTTAGTGATAAAAGAACAACTTTAGTGCCGTATAGGATATGCGTGGTTCGGGATGATGTTCACGGCCGCGTACGTCGGCGCCGACAGCCACACCGGATTTTCTGCTACAAGGGGCCCTTAACGTTATCGCGTTAAAGTTCGTGCAGTGCCACCCTGTAGCATCAACACGCTGAGATGGCGTAGGTCAGCTATGTATAGGTTCGAATTCAAGCGCTCCGCGGCTGTGTTGCGATGATGCAGAAGGGTTGTGACTAACAGTAGAATAATATAACGATTTAATGACAATGTGGTATTGCTGCGGCGCCGATATAATCGAACCGGACAGGCACCTCGAACTTGAATAACCCAGGCCGTGCGGTAGCAGAAAAGCGGGAAACAACACGGGGTGATCACCGCTTCCCGGAATTTTTAAAAATTGCCTGTTGCAGATAACATAATTCTGATCCTTGAGCTGGATTATTCGGAGGCGGACATTACTTGAACGATAAATTGAAACAGATATTCAACCAAATTCTTAGAAATCAGTAATTAACTTCTTAATTACCTTACGGACCATGTTGCAATTTACGAATTGTAGCAGGTGAGTTGGCAAGGCGTAGCCACTTGGAGTGAATTTCCAGAACGGCACCATTTTGTAGATATGCGTCATCAAACTGGCCGTAAAAATGCGCTGTTGTTCCACTTACTTTTTTTTAACAATACGCTCTTTTATGCATTGAAGCATAACAGTTATTGGAACGCCCATGTATTTCGTCCCATACTTTGAGAAATAATATTTCGGAACTGGTATCATACTGGAGATTTCATTTCAGGTGGATATCTCCTGCAAGCTCACCGGCTACGATTCGTAAATTGCGCTATGTGCCGTAAATTAGTTAATTAAAAAATTAACATGTGATTTTTTTTGTTTTTTGTAACTAGTTGAATAAGTGTTTCTAGTTCTAGCGCTAGTAATGTCCGCCTGTTCGCATAATCCAGCTCAAGAAACAAGAATTATACTGTTTGTCACAGGCGATATTTAAGTATTCTCGAGAACTTAAACATGATCCCCCTGTATACAACAAAACAATTTGTGCTCAGTACCGCTGTACTTATTGCAGGTGATAAACAACATAATATACCACGACCTCGGCATTCTAGAAGAGCGGTGTCGAGAGAAATCCGCGTTGCTGCGGAAGGAACGAATACGACTCATAAAGGACTCAGTCAAAAACACGACGGGCAAGGAAATCAAGCTCGACGGTGGTAAGTGAGCCGTTGCGGTGCACATGAGCCGATGGTCCAGCGCCGGATATATTATGGATCGAGAAATAAGGGCCACCTTAAGATAGGCACAATAGCAGCAGTCGCGAAGATGTAGAGAATCACGTGCGCGTTGTTTATAGATTGCTGCTTTAGATAAAGACGTACGACGCCGTAAAATAACACAACTAAGTACGGTATATAGCCCCACTGATAGGTATTTCATTCAAGTGTCGCAGCTATGACATCGCCGAAGGCTGTTCCGAGTCATACTTCTTCGCGCACTACAATCACTTTGCCGGCTACTGCGCTTCTCTGTTGTACTCTAAAAACCGTATTAGAGTAGCTCGCTTGTGCAGAGAAAAAAGAGAAGAAGATGAGGACCGCAGATGATCGAAGCATACAAGTATAAGAAGTTTGAAAGCGCCTTAGCAGATAGAAGGCTCCAAAATAATTTTTGTGAACTGGGCTTCCATACGTGCATTCAGAACACGACGAACATGTCGCAGAGGCACATGCTACGTTGTGCTGCGCAACAGTCACGGCGGTGGGTTCCGGGAGTCTAGAGTTCAGGCATCAACCGCGAAAAAAGCTTCAGACATACCATTCACGAATAATCACATACCGCAAGTTGTGTTCACTGAGATTTCGCTGGAATCAGCACTGGTTTCCAGCTTTGAATTTCATTTGCAATCTGCCCTTCTTCCAGCCGACTACAACTTGGACGTTGATGCGGACACATTTCAAGATGACGACACTGCGCAGCTGTTTTACGCCGAGAGAGCGCTGAGCAGGGTGCGTACCTTTTCTTCCTTCACCCCCCCCCCCCCACCCCCCCACCTTTCCACCCCACTTGGCTTCACCTGCCTGAGAGCCCTAATATTAATTTTCAAAGCTACACCTCTATGTGAAAGAAAACCCAGTGGTATAATTCTGGTTAATATCTACCCCCTGGGACGCTTTGTGGGGGCACGGAGACATTACTACGCGCCCGTTTCTGCAGTGCACTATTATCAGAATGAGACCGCCGCGGCCCAAAATAGGGGCTGCATTCACAAAGCTCCTCCTTCGTAAGTGTTCATTACTATTGGTCGAACCGCCTTCGCTAATGGAATGTCCAACATTAGGAGTGGCTTGAATTACGTCTTATGAACAATTCTATTTAAGAAATATTCTGAATGCGGGCCCTGGGGCCGAATTCACAAAGCTTTTCGTTTCTGAGTGCTATTCGGCAACGGTCAGCCGCCTTTGCTGATAATATGTGCAGCATCAGGATTGGCTGGAATTCGCTCTTGCGAACAATTCTAGCGTAAGAAGTATGTGCGAATACAGGCCCCGAGTCCTGAGCTCATGCCCAGCAGCAGAACGCCACAGTCGCCGGAGCCACCGCAGCGGATATTCTCTTTTTCACTTAAATAATTCAAATGCAAGGTCGCATACAAGATCCACTCCGTTCTTCGACTCGTGTAGTTATCATCGTTCGGGTTACCACAGTGGCTTCCTTTTAAAGAGAGCAACGCAAACGGTAACGCGTCGCAAATAGAAAGTGAATTTCTAATGTACGCTCTTCAAATCGTATACTTAGATTGAGGCGATAAAGTAATTAAAAAGTTAGTTAATTCATTACTAATTACTGTATTATTAAGAACAAGACATACTGGATCTTCTTCAAGAGGGTGCTAACAAGATGGATTCTTTTCCATTCACACAGAAAGTTCCGCTTCCTTTTTTTCTAATTGCTCCGTCTTAGCTGGGACTACGTCGTTTAGGGGCTACACCAACCCATGTGTGTCTGTTGGTGTCCCGCAATAGGTGCTCTTATTAAAATATACAACATGACTGTATTTAACTAATTTCTTCGTTCTTTTTTTTCATTCGTTGGTGTGCCTGCGTTTTCTTTCTCTTATTTTTGTAAGGCGTTACCATAACGCACATGTCAGCATTTTCTTTCCTTAGTTTAACTACAATATTCTAGCACGCTGACTCCAGAGTAATCAATTTTCTTTGCTTCTTTCACCATTTCTCGCGCAGGCACTCGTAACAAGATACCCCGTGCCCAGATGCTATGTTCTTTAATGACAGCCGCATAGAGAATAAAATATTAGCGCTATAAAACCATATGATCGGATATATACTGTCTCTGCCAAGTCACCAGTTTGTTGTCGTCGCTGCCGTGATAGCGATGAAGTATTCACGCGATGCCAAACATTATCTTATGTGCCTAGCTTCGCCTTGACTGCGCGCCTTATGAAAGTTTGGAGACAAACAGAGGAAATACTTCACTGCAGCGCAGTTTATTTCGCGCTTTTGTTCCCACAGAGCTCAATCGTGACACCAGACACTGGCCGGACAACGCTTCCAACGCCGGTGCCAATGTCCGATCTCGCTCCCCTGCCTCCCACGGAAAAGATATTCGGTAGGTTAGAGCATAGCGCATTCGTCCATTACCCGCTCGAAATATATGCCATTATACGACCTAGAAGGGGCGCCATGGCAGCCGTATACCGAGCTTCGTTCATGATAAACGCAGGGCGCCCTTCCGAATTGCATGAGTGAACCTGTCTGCTTTGCAGAAATGAATGTCCGATGCCCGCAAAGAACATTGCTCCCGTTGCTTTGGGATAGATAAAGTATAAGAGTATAAAAGTAGATTAGGTACCTTTTTGGAAGAAAAGTATACCATTGTAAGTAGAGCCCCACAAGATATTGGTGCAGTTTTGTGATGCTTCCACCAATGCTGTGGATGATGCATGCTGTGGTAAAGCCAGACAAACGGAAAAGCGCAAGTGGGTCCTTGGCTCTGTTTTACTTTTACAAGCAACGAAGATTTGGAAACCACCGTTTTGAGTGACGCAGTGAACAAGTAATCAGGAGCAATGCGCCCCTGAAGTTAACCTGAATTTGAATGCAGATACTGAGCCCTGATAAATCATACTTAGTTAAACTTTAGAGACAACGACAGCTCTCTCCCGAACCATCATTGTTCGTCCTTTGTATACACGTTATACTGTTTCTGTTCTTGCTTATTCTAGCACCCCATTCTTAATTCTCCTCGCCCAACTAGGTAAAGTGGCAGAGCTGCGTTACCAGCACAACGAGCAAATGAAGGTGCTCAAGAGAGTACAAGAGCTCCGCCAGACAAGACTGAGCAAAGCGCTTCAGCGAAAGCTCGAAGCACGTCGCCACCGGAAAAGCACAACGTCGCACGCTCGAGAGGAATGACGAATGCTGAACCCTACTGTTGTTGTAAAGTTGCTGGTGAAGGTAAAGAGAGGTCGAGATTTTTGTTCACTTTGTGACGTTGTTTATTTCTCCTTTTGTGTGTGTGTGTGATGTGAATTATGTTGTGAAACGCCGACAAAGACACAGAGCTAGTTACCTCTTACAATAGAGAGTTGTAGTGTACCAAGAGAAGGGGTTAAAACGTGTAATGTTAGCAATAACTCGACGTGAATATGACACAACTGTGCAAGCGCAGAAAACTTCTGCGGGGATTCTTTGTACGCACAGCGGCGCCCTTACAGCACTGCACGTCGCAGTGGTATGACTTTCATATACGGGAGAGAAGGAAATATAAGAAAGGCGGGAAGGTTAACGTGTACAACTTCTATCATGGATGGCATGGGATGATGGCAGAAAAAAGTAAAATACCCAAGACGTAAGAGTTGATAGGCATTGAAGTTGCAGATACGAGCTACGAGGGGAGTTCCGAAAGCAAGTTTCGTCATTTATGCTTTTTTTTTTTTTTACTATGGTACACCAGGCGAAACAAACGATCGCCATAAGAATCCACGCTCGTTGCTGGTTCAACGACGAAAAGAGCGTCAGCGGAGGAGGAATGACGCATGCGCAAAGCGCCGCAGTAGAGAGAATAGCAGCAGATCAGCGTGCCCGAGGTTATTCGAGTGGAAATCACGATGACAGACAGACGTGTGCTGACAACATGATCGCCAACGGAATTGCGTGCTGTTAGCCGGTATGAATGGCCACCTGTTCGCTGCATTGAAATCCGCACTCTCGGGACGTCACTTCCAAAACAATGCTGAGGTGGAGCAGGCTGCGCGACAATTTGTTGCATCCCAGGCCTGTGCTTTACCATATTCGTTTTTTTTTTTTTCAAACTGATTGCATGCCACGACAAATGTCTCAATGTCGATGGCGACTATGTGGAAAAAATAGTGTAAGGTGTATAGTTCATGATGCCATATGGTGTATATGGTGTTTTTTTAAAATAATGTTTCAGTAAAAAAAAAAAAAAGATGCAACTTTCCGAACGTCCCTCGTATATATAAGTTCAGTGTTGTGCAACCTTTGTTACAGCGGTAACCAAGCCCGCTTGACCGCAGCATCGCAGCAGCCATGTTATGAGAGAGAAGAAAAAAGGAGGTTTTAAAATTTTGGCAATATATTAAGGTGGTGCTCCTTTCTACTATTTACGGGCTTGCAAGGTGCACTTCCAAACGCAATAAAAAGGAAAAATTGTCATCCACCCTAGCGTAGCATGAAGCTACAAAGGAAACCCGTACGGGTTTCTCAAAAAGAAAGTTTCCCAGTTGAAGAAAAATTCATCTTTGTCCGGAGATCAAACCCGAGACTAAGGAGTTTCAGGGCGGCCACTCTACCCTACGACCTAACCGGGAGGCTAGCAGATTGCGGAGCCAGGGCCAATTAATCGACAACTCAAAGCACAAGGTCATTGAATATGGCAAATCAGTTTTGCGGAAGCCCGCAAGGTAATGCTTCCGAACACTGTGTTGAATGATTATGGAATTACTCCATGGAGTTCCATGGATTATGGAACTCCATGGAGGATGTGTCACAGCAAGCTCAAACGTATTGTATGTCTGTTGTTTTTTTTAAAAGCTCTGAATGATTGAGAACTTTAAAAGCTAAAGCGTCGCCGACAAACGCAGTATAAAACAAAGTCAGTAAGCTTGAGCAGGGCTGAGAACTGCAACTCGCATTTCTTGCAAATATTGCACGCGATGCTCTGAAGAAAAAATATATATTTTTTTCATTTCAGTCCTGGGCATATATGGCTGACCCGACAGTACCAAAAGAAGTTTAGAAACCTTTTACTGGCGTCCAGAGCGGTCTGTAATTTTATTTGCAACGTTAGGCTATGAATTCTCCGGCAAACAGGTGATGCGCTCCGCGCGTGAGCACGTCAGTGCTGAGGGAAAGCATGCTTTAAAGGCACACTAAAAGGCAACTGCAACAAAATTTTGGACCACGTAAAAGGCATAGTTCCAGATGGTGCAGATGTACAGCAACTTCCGTGCGGTTTTGTATTAATGTGATAGCGTTGAGGGCCCCATGTTGCAGAAACTCCGGCGTCGGCACCCAGCTTCGGACGTCGCTTTGGCAAAAAGAATTTCGAACCAAATTCCGAACCACGCATACCCAACCACTCTTCTACCAGCAAAGTTGCTCATACCTTGTCTTTCATTCTTTACAAAGTTATTCCTCTGTATTTTGGGAACGGCAGCCCACAAACAAATGTAGTGAAAAAACATAAAACAACAACACACAAAAAGAACATCGACAGCGCATGTCCTTTACGTTAGCTCTTCTCAGACTGAAATATTAAAAGTGCGAAACAATAACAGAAAATAGCCCCACACAAGAGGCCGCGTTTCTATCAGAAAGCTTGCCTTCGTGCATAGCGTTCGCCGCCAGCGTTTCCCAGTAAACGATAGGGTTACATAAGCTGCAGTTGCCGGGAAGCATGAAAAACAGTAAGGGGTGTTTGAATGCTGTCGCGTTCCACCCTCAAAGGCGAGCTTATGCGTCCTTCAAATTTTTTCGAAGTTGATGCACTAAGAGCTCGCAAGAATAGACGTTCTTGATACCGAAACATTAAAATGGCGTCATTACCAGTCGCCATAAGTGACGTGCAAACCGAGAACGCGCGGCTCTTCGGCATGACCGGAGACGAAGACAAACGGATTATACGACGTCCGTGCATTTAGAGCCTCGAGCAACGGTATATATATATATATATATATATATATATATATATATATCATCATCAGCCTGGTTACGCCCACTGCAGGGCAAAGGCCTCTCCCATACTTCTCCAACAACAACCCCGGTCATGTACTAATTAAAAAAAAAAAATATATATATATATATATATATATATATATATATATATATATATATATATATATATATATATATATATATATATATATATATATATATATATATATATATATATATGGGCTTACGTGCCAAAGCCACGATTTCTTATAAGGCACGTCGTAATAAGGGACTCCGGATTAATTTTGACCACCGGGGCTCTTTAAGGTGCACTTAAACCTAAATACACGAGCGTTTTTGTATTTCACCCCCATCGAAACACGGATGCCGCGGCCGAATTGGAAACTGCTATCTAGAGCTCAAGAGCCTGATTCCATACCGCTAAGCTACCGCGGCAAGGAAAAAGATAAATATACACAAATAAAAATTTTAAACCATAACTGAAGAAAGAACAAAAATACATGCCTATGCACAAAAATACGTAAGCTGATTTGCGCGCAGATATGTCTCGCAACTACTGGCGGCAATGATACATAGACTGGTTACTAGCGTAGCGCAAATGAACCTAAAATGCACGGCCATGTATAGCATACACGGCAGATGTGTGCCTCGGGACGATGATCAGATTGATCCCGAGAGACCGCTTGCATCGCGTTTTCTTCCAGATGACGAAAAAAATTACCACAGGTGTTAAAACACGCCAGTCTACATTTAAACCTTCACCAAGACCAAGCAACTTGCACAGAGTGATACATATCTCGTTGATAAACGGAAAATGAGACATGCACCTAAACGTAGCTAAGTACTACAAAGGAAACCCATACGGGTTCCTCGAAATATAAGCTTCGCAGTCGAAGAAAAATTCGTCCTGGTCCGGGACTCGAACCCGGGACCACTGCCTTTCCAGGGCAGCCGCTCTACCATCTTAGCTAACCAGGCGGCTCCCAGATGGCAGGCGAAGTCGAATTTATCAACAACTCAGAAGCAAAGGCTTTACAGTTTTACTGTGCGCTCTTCTTACCTCTAGTAGAGAAGCTTGAGAGAGGCAAAATTATATAATGGTTCTCTCCACTTCCCAAGCAGATTTCAAAACAAAATGAATTGCTTCCTTTAAGAGAACGCAAAGTAATGAACACATTTGTAATGTCCTTCTGGATCTTGCCGTTTCCTGTGCTGTTGGCTCCTACCGTGAGGTAAACCGACTACTCCAATGAAAGATCAGCTGCTATAAAGTCAAACACCTTTACATATAATGAAGTACCTGGGACCCACAATATCTTTTGTCATACAGGTTATTTCATTGTAAGGATATGTACACAGTGACAGTTGCAAATGTTCTTTACTGGACGTCACTCAATGAAACACATGACAGCAGCTGACTTTACGACATTGAGGTTGATGGAATGTTCCCCACCTCTGTTGTGGTGTTGATTGGCGTTCATCATGTGTCCAGCAGTTCAATGCTGGTTATGGAGCAAGTTTGTAATTAAGTAACAAAACATCCATTAAGGTTGCCAGATTCCTTCGTTGCAGTGGTACTTGCTGTAGAGGCATTCATAATAGATATGAAAAATAGCAATTCAGCCGGGACACAGAGAATATTTCATTATACGTGTGATATAATTGTAGAGGCGCTTGTTGTAGAGGCTGTTACTGTATGCCCATCATCATCATCTATGCAGTCACCGTAGCTAGTGAACGTACGTTCAAGTGTTGCTGCCTGACAGGAGATGCCTGAATGCAGAGAAATTTTTTTTTTCCTGCAGTGCAATATCTCTGCATTGTTATTATACTACAGATAATTTGTGCAACTTTGATGTCGAGTAGTTGGGGAGGTGGAGCAAGTCAAGCATAATTTGCAGTCTCCCCCCCCCCCTTCTTTTCCCATTTCTCAAACTGTGATCGTAGTTTGCAAGATGTCTGCAGAGGGTCAAATACAAAAGGCTGCCCTTGCTCACCACCTCAGCACTTTTCCTTCAAGAATCACTTGATTGATATAAAGGTTCAATGTGCTGCTTGGCCCAATTCCTAATTCTCTTTGTGATACTAACCAAAGTTAATACCAACGACAGGTCGCGAGGATGCTGAAGACTGAAACATATGGGAAGAAGGAATAGTGACCTCTTCAGACTCGCCTGTTTGTGAGTGCCCCCAAGTACAATACAAATGCACTTAAGTGTGGGCGCAGCCAAATGTGTGGTGGCCCAACAATTCAAAGACATGACACAATATGTTTTCCTCACCAATTCTGTATGCATACTACAAAAATACAAATGAAATGTCAATTTGATCCAACTCGCAATGCAAAATTACTTTGCTAAATTGGAAGGACTCATGGTCCTTTCTGGAAGCATTCCAGAAAAATTTAAAAGCTCTGTTATATAGAAAACATTTTAGCTAACTTATGATTTATATGCGTTTCCGCTCACTTCAAACTTGGAAATCAAATGTTTGTTGTAGGCACTTAAGGGCCACATTAAACAGCATACAGAGCAATGGATGGGTATGGGTTGAAGCGACATGGCTTCTTGGTTGCTTTTGGAAGTAGTCCTTTACCAAAAACAGGCACGTGCATAGCTGTTGGCATAGGAACAATATATGATCTATGAACTAAAACTATGGAATAAGACGAATTAGAAATGAAGTCCATGAAAGTATTTCCACAAACTTGGCGATAGCGGCAATCACCTTCGAGCATTGGACAGTTAACCTTAGCACTAGCAAGGTGCACAGAACATGCATGTGCCACGTTGATCTGACATAGACGCGCCTTTGATCATAAGTGCTGCTGAATTAATAGTTATCAAGCCTTGGCCATGCATGCTCCAAGGTACGCCAAGCACTATGTGACCAGTTTGCCATCGTCACAGCTGTAGCGTCACATAGCAGTGGTTGCGTATAGATAGTTGTGGCAAACAATAGACAAGATTTTGGTAATCTCCACAGGGCTTACCTGAAAGCTCAGTCACATACAGCTAAGCCTAATAAAGAAAGACAATCCTGCACCACGTTCTTGAAGATGAGGACCTAGCCTGGGTTGACCCAAGTACAGAAGTGCTTTCACCAAGCCTTGCTTAGAACCACCCCTCAGGCTAGGTGAATAAACACAGTCCGCGGATAGAATACGCTGCTGTGAACATCTCAGCCAAATTGTGCAGTCGTGCACAGCGCGTAGAGCACACAAGTGGAGCGCGAAGTCAACTTTTACTCAAATGCTCCCTCTTCAACAGAGGCCTGCTCCTCATTCTTTTCAGGCTGCTTTATTTCGTAATATAGCAAATTCCCATAGGCAACTGCTATTGGCCAAAAGGTGACATCAATCAAGAAGGGTGTTTGGATCAGTGCACTTCGTCCTACTGTGTATACCTATTCACAAAGTTTAATAAACACGCTGAAATAAGCAAAAATTTACTTCCACATTTCGATAAGAATTACATACTTTTGGAATAAGCTGTCTATCATCTACTCATGCTTAGCTGCAGCCGCGCGTGTAGGAAGTAAAATTTGGCCACCCTGCTTATCGGTGTCCCAGTGTCGGGTCTAGCTAATTTAGACTAATTTTGAACACTCAGCTAGCTTCGAACCATGTGAAACTTGTCAGACTACACGTACACTTGCCAGTGCATGCTGACTCCTAGTCGCTCATGGCTAGACACCTTGGCAGACTTCAATACATATTGAGCTATTGATGATGCTTAAAAATGCACATGTCGGATGTGGCTACTATCCGTCAGTTAAGTTGGTGCAGGATAAAGCCGGTCCGGACCACGTAGCATGGCCAGAGTGAAGCATTCGAGCACGAGTGCGCACTCAAGCTTTGTCGTGCACAAAACAAACACTGTGCATACGCACTACAGGCATATGTAGCGGCGCTCTGCAACGCAGCGTAGATACTGCGGCCACTGCGTGGCGCCGCCAGAAGTCCACTGAGTGCACTGCGGCTCACTGAGGGCTAACGCATTTGTCATGACAAAGGTGCCAAAATCAGAAATAGAGGGGCGTATGTGAACATCCAAAATTAAATTTGAACTGTGTGCCACAGTAACGTTCAGTAGGCAGAGCCTTGTGGGCCCACCACGCTCCATCATGCAAGGCATTGAAGGATTGAAAGCATCGCGAAAGGGATCATATGCAGCCTTTGAATGCCAGTAACTTCGCTTCTGTTACACGCACCCATGTACTTTTAGCGGCAAAGTATTTCTGAAATAGTATATTTTAACTTCAAGGGCCCCTTTAATAGAAAACGTACTCTGCAGTCCTACTATGCAAGTATACCAAGTCAAAACAAGGACAAGACGCTATTGCTAGTTGCCAGTGAATGAGTGAGTGAAACAACTTTATTCGGTCAACACTAGACACGAGTAAACTCAATGTCACCTGGCTAGGGCCCACTCGGGGACCATCAGGTCAAACCTGACGGCCCTTGGATGGTTACCCAAGTTGTGTCTTGTATTGGAAGTCTGCAGGCATGCATGGCTAATGTTATCCACTTATACTGCTGGTGGGCTGAGCCTAGGCCTTACCCTGGGTCGGATTTTTGCATATAACATGCAGTTCAAGCTGGGCTTGGTGTAAGACACAATGATCTTGGCCAGTCACATACAGTCAAACCTTGATATAAAGATCCGATATTAAAAAGTAAACGTCAAATTTTTCTTGCACATATTATCATGTAATGAATACAGTTAAACCTCAATACAATGAACTTCAATAGTGTATAACGAAATTCTTATATATAGAAGGATTTAACTTTTCATAACCGCTTGTCCATAGAACAGCATGTACATAGAACCTCAGTATAACGAAGTCTTTGTATGCGATTTCAATATTACGAAATTTCACTGCCACCAAAGAGAAATCATGAGGCAATATGCGTATGCAGATGGCCAAATGATTGAATTACAAACGGCTGCTTGCAAACACACCTCTCAAATCGCATGCTGCGCGACAAAGCGACCAGCCGCATCATGTTCCAAGTGCGATAAGATCCTATTGTGCCCGTGCACTGTGTACTTTAGGTACGAAGGAAAGTGTGCGAGGGTGAGATAAGTAACATTGTGGCTTCACAAGTGCCGCCTTCCCGTGCGAGCAAAGGGAAAGAAGGGGACGGGAGCGAGCTCGCGATAACATGATCAAGCGCAGGCGAGGGGGGTGCGGAGTGAGGGGGTAAGCTGACGCACACCTCGATTTCTGGCAGGCATCTCGGCCGTGGCTGCAAGCGTGGCTTACAGCCATGTGCGTGCAATGCAATGTGCCGCATGTGCAAAGAGTGGGCATGCCAAGACGGCATGGCTCCATGTAAGCTGTCTTACCATGCGTTTAGTATTGCAGGTGGCATAATCTCGAGCTTTTGTGACCAGTCAGAGCAAGAGGCAGCGGAAGCGTTCGCTCCCCGCTGCCGGTGCTTTTCCTGATAACGTCCCAGTGAGGGCGACGCTATCAGCCGCGGGGGCGGAGTACACGCAAAAGCTTGGCTGGCTTCGCTTAATTCGTACCACCGGAAGAGATCGTCGATGTTCGTGGCATGAAGCCGTATCATTTGTCGCCGACTCCCAACTTTATCAACATGAATTGTTTTCTCATTCAAATTTGCCTTCTTTGATCGCCTGACAATTAAGAAAATTCTGCGGTCTCTTTCCGTGTAAGAAAAATAGATCGGTGACTGTAGTTATTTGCATAAAAGGTCAAATTTCAATAGAACAAAATTTCAATATAACGAAGCAAATTGCCAATTTTACCTACTTCGTTAAATTGAGGTTTAACAGTATATGTTCATAATAAATATCAGGGGTATGCAAAGATTTGAAACTTTAGAATAAGGAATTGAATTTGTCCTATTCGACTTGGTTCTCAAATGGAATAGTCAATATTCAAAAGTCTGAATATCTTTCAACCAGTTTTAGAATACTTTTGTTTACTATAAACGTTCAAACGTGAAGTTGAAATAAAAATATGGCAAGTTTTATCCTATCTGCAGTGGATATAACCCACTAAATATAAAGCATGTTGTGTTACTCCGACTTCTGGATTTTTTTCAACTGTCTGAAAGGGGCTTTTTTTTTTTCGCTGCCATCGCCATAGAAAACACGCATTTATGATACAGTCACGAAGGTTACACAAACAAGGCTGCCTTCCTAACTTTACATGATAATGCACGACTGTGGGGCAACTAAGAGCACCAAGTTTACAAACATACTGCTTGATTGTTCCTAGCATTTCCTTTTAATAAAATTTGCTTTATAATGTACACTGAAATCAGAAAAGCATTCCATTGTTGGAATACTAGAATGTGAAAATTGTCTGATATTATGATGAGAAAGCTGCACATTATTTGCAAACTATTCGAAAAACATTCGATATATTCAATTGGATTCGCTTCTGGGCACTAGTCAATTGGTATGCAATTCGATTTCGAAAAGTACTATTTGCACACCATTAATAAATATTGCAATATAACAAAGGTATTTTCATGTTGAATGTGACTTCATTATGAGGTTAAACTGCATTCTCTTATGTTAGGCCCTCTAGTGACCAGCCCACCCCATGCAAATTAAAAAAAAATTGCTGCAAGTTTCAGAAAGTATAGACCATTTATTATTTACAAAAATCAGTGACAGAGTTGTGCCCATTAAGTCTTTCTCCAGGCAAAGTTTAACTTTCCTTTGGCTTCTTCCACTTTCTTGCAATCTTCTCTTCCTTTCGGTACTGACTCCTGAAGAAATATTAGAGGTAGCATTTAGTATACAAATTTTGCACCATGCCCGACAGTATTACTTGAAGTTCAGGGACATCATACTTCCAAGTCACAACTCTCAGCTATTTCTTAGTTTCAGTGATGGGGGAATAACTAATGTCACATGCATTGGCAGTACAGTTAAAATAGATACCTGTCATACCTCCAAATCAATGATCTTGCACATCTAGTCACAGTTTCTATAGCAAGGGACACTTTCCTGCTGGACCTGATGTTCTCAAGTTTAATTAAGGTACTACAACTTAGAAACAGGGCAAAAATCCAAAGCTTACCTTGACTGCCACCTTCTACCAAAGTTCCACACACGTCCAAATGATGGAAGCCACTCTTCTGACGTCTCCGAAAAGTGGTCGAAATTTGCTCCAACACGGTTTGGGTTGAGCTTCTTCTGCTTCTCTACGAACACTAAAGAAACACACATGTAAAAACTCTTTTAGACATTTCTCCTCAAATATGCCACAGCTGCCCTCCTCAGATCTGCAAGCACAGTAAAATTTTTTTCACACGCCATGTGAAAAAATGAAGTCTAGGATAACCTGGTGATGGGCGAGTTGGTACAACTTAATTACAGCATGATACTGTCGAACCCACATATATTGAACCTGGACATAGCAAATTATTGTATATAACAAACAGCTGTAAAATCCCCTTAAAAATTTTCCGTTAAATTTTAATTTTATGTATCGAATTGTTGATATATCAAACTATTTCGCAATGCCCTTCGAATTCAATATATTGAGGTTCAATTGTATACAGTTGGTAATGGCGCTTCAATTGACTGTTTACTTTCTTTACAAGCAATATAGGTTGCACATGCATGAGTTTGGGCTCTTCATGCTGCAATCACATGGCAAAACTTATACTGTACTTGTGGATAAGAGGAAGTAGCAGGCAACTGTGGTATATCTCATACCTGTTATTAACTCACTTATAACATTACTAAATTTAACAACATATCGGATACAACAATGATAGGCTGATGCACTGTGAACTTTTTTTATGTGCTCTACAGTAAAATAAGCTGCTTAAAATAATGCTCCCGTGCTCATTATCTGTTATAACAATTACATCTGGTTGTGGGGTGTGCTCTGAAAGGAAAAATAACTCGGAAAAAGAAGGAAAAGACTGCGAGTTCCTTTGCTACACCAACCTTCATGCTTCTGCTTTTTTCATGCAACCCGGTCATAACAATTATCGGTTATAACAATAGGATTTTCGTGGCACTTGAATATTCCTATAAGTAGGTTCAACTGTATGACATCATAGACACCATTGCATGTTTGGACCATTTTTATTAAAAAAAAGTCTTGAACCTTACTGGGTTAGCAAGTGGTTCTGTTAGAAAGTAATGAAATGCTTGTTTATCAATAAAAAATTTATAGAGCAGACGTCCAATTTTCCAGACTCGGAGTAGCGCCATGTTGTAGTGGTTTGCAGGAATTAACCAGCACACAAGCGTGTGCATGATGCTTAGTAAAACTTTTCTCAAAATTTTTGCCTCCAAAGTGGGGGTGCAGGCCTTACATGAGGGTGTACGTTACACAAGCAAATATTGTATTTACCATGCACATGCAAGCAAACAAAGCAAAGTCGTTGGTCAGTGCTTGTATGAGTCTTGCATATTCCCTTTGTCCATGTCTTTCACAGTGCTTCACCATTTCCAATGTCAAACAAACTGACCCAAGCTTCCATCCTGGCCAACTTACAACCATTACTTTAGAGTTACTACAGCCTTCAAGCAACAACCAATGGCAATGACTGCTGGGAACACATAAATGTAGCTCAAACATCCCTAAAATCAACTACACATATTACTTTTAAAAACATCTTGCCATTGTTTCACGATCACAACCACTGTATAACTAGCTCGTGTCACCAACAACATATATCTGGAATTTGACATACAACATTGCAATATACTGTTGAACTAGTGTTTAAATCTGGCTGCATTTTGGCATTCTCCAGCATTGGGCAATATCAAAAACTGGCAAAAATGTCATCATCAACATTTTGAGTAGTGGGCATAAGCCTATGTAGCCCACCACTGTGAAAAGAATGGACAAGTTGTGAACCAGTGCCTTAGCCAAACTGGCCGACATCAAGCTAAGCGACTTTGACTAAATGAAATGTCAGCACAGCCTGTTTAATGCACTTTACACCTGCTTCACTTATTTCCTATGCATGTCAAAATACTACACATGACGGCATGAAAATATATTTAAAAAATTAGCTCTGGTTTTACGTGCGAGAAACCATGATCTGATGATTATGAGGCATGCTGTAGTGGGGGACTTGATTAATTTTACCACCTAGGGTTCTTTAACATGCACCTAAATCTAAGTACACAGGCGCTTTTGCATTGTGCCCCCATTGGAATGTGGCCACCGCAGCCGGGTTCGAACTCGCAACTTCAAGGACAGTAGCGCTACGCCATAGCCACTGTGCTACCGCATCGGGTAACATGAAAATACTATGAAGGGTCTCCATACAATGTTTCTGGAAGTCCTCCATTGTGGGTCCAATGGGCGCCTTGGAAAGTTCTCCAATGCATGGATGCTTGGTCATGGTTGCCTCCTCTTCATCTTCCTCCTCACTGTCTTCGTACAGCCAGGGAGGCTTTGCTCCAGTGTGGATGTTCCCCTTCGTAACTTGCGGTAGGGGTCGCTTTAAAGGTAGAGGAAAAGCAAGAATGTTCAATAGATGCACTTTTGCAGAACACGATATGATGATATAGTAAAGCCACATATAATCACACATAACGACCTCCCACTTTATTATTAACAGGTTTTGCATTACTAACTGTAAGAAAAATAACATGCATATAGTGATGAGATCACAAGCACATACTGAAATATAAACACGAATTTTTTTTTTGAAATTCTGTTTGCAAGGAACGCAGTGCACATTTAGGAAATACAGTATTCAAAAAGAGAGAGAATAATTGTTTCTCTGGCTTTCCTCTGTGCAGGAAATTGTACCAGGTCACTATGGCAGGGATCTGCTTGCAATTATTTGCATAAGCTAGGGTTTGCTAGGGTTTAATTCTGATAGTTTACGCAGGATGAGGTTACATGGGTAAAAAAAACTTGGAGGACGCTTAAGCATCACCTTAAAGAGTGGGCACCATAGCATTATCGGGCCCCATCTGCCATCAATTTAACATAATTACCTCATTCATAATTAGGATATTCATAACTACTCATGCACGCATCAGTACACACTTCTCTAACAGTCTCTAACACACTTCATTAAGCTAAAGACAACAACCCATTCCTAGGCCTTCCTAGTATCCATACCTAGCGTCTATGGCCAGTAAGACAGACCTCAAATGGCAGATGGAAAAGTGGTTTGTGTTTGAGTTTCCGCGCAAAAGAATTTTTTCGTATACAGTCAACGACTGAATTTTCGGACGCCCAAATTTTCGGGCATGCCTGATATTTCGGACGTCTTCGTCGCACCACCACGAGCCCCATAGAATCAATGTATAAGGACATCTGAAGTTTCGGACACTCGAACCCCCCGCCGTCCAATTTTCCGGACTTTTTGACACGACGGAAGGTCCTTTGGCTCCTCGCGCAGCGCCCTTGCGCAGGAAATCGACTTGTAGCCGAAGCATATCACTACTTTGAACCACAACTAGCCAAATCTAGCCGTCACACGCCGATTTGGTCTGGCCACGCTGGCTCTGTTCATCGCCGCACTTCCGCTTCCGCCTCCGGCGGAGTTTCCGGAGCGGTACCATTTCATTTGTTTGCGTAGGCCACGTTTTGACTAGCGTGGTGTGCGGTTGTGCTCAAGTGTGCTCAGTGACGCTGGGCCTAGGTGCTTCGACGCTCGTCTGCGAACTCCACTGTTCGCAACTTGAGGATTTTGCTTGCCTTCGATGGCCCCCACTCCGTCTTCGTCGTCCTCGCCGATGGCATCGAAGCGTGGAAAGCAGTACCGTCGGTTAACGATGAAGAAAGCCGCCATTATTAAGCAAGTCGTGAGCGGCCCATCGCAGGCTGACGTGAGCACGGAGTTCGGCATGGAGCAAAGAGTCAGGTTGTGGGGGATTCGGAAGACTCCGATGTTGAAAATGAGGGGCCAATGCCTGCGCCGCCTACAAGCGCCGAGTTGACGCGAGCACTGTTGACTCTTTCATTGGTGTATAGTGCTGACATGACCCTTGCTCAGATCGAGGTGAATATGAACGCATGCAACCGGAATGCCGTCCAAACAACAATCAACAAGTTCTTCAAGCCACTGCAGCAATAAAACCGGCTGCCCGACGATGCACATGTACATAATAAACCAGCAGTGGGCTGCATACAGAGTTTTTGAATGCGTTTTTTTATAGCCACTTCACTGATGCTTTGGCAGGGTTTCGGAAACCTGGTACTTCGCCCTTTACCTCTAGATCCGAGAAAAAAAAAGAAACAAAAAAGTGCGTTTTTTGCATGCATTCATTTTTTTGGACTGCCTGAATTTTCGGTCGTTTTTACGTTCCCTAGAAGGTCCGAAAAATCGGTTGTTGATTGTATTCAAATTACAATCTGGCGCTACCATGTCTGTAGGTTGTGTGTAAGTCGTACGTTACGAATTTTCTGACGCATCTTACTTTGAGAAATTCAGTTAGTTCAGTAACGCCTATGCACCATGCGGATGGTCTCTACGTGCTTTGGGATGTGTTGTTCAGGACGATTTTTCTCTAAGGGACAACGCCGCAGACACCAATTTTTCTGCGACATGGGGCCCTTTACGCTATAGCGTTCAAATATATTTGCTTTCTACCCAAACTGGAATGTGGCTGCTTCACCAAGAGATTTAACAGGCAAGCTCGAGCACAGTAGCAGAATGTCATAGCTGCACAGCCGTTGGGTCATGTGCATCCCTCAAAGTGACTTACTGAGAAATAAAAAAATTTGGGCTAGCTGTTATGTCTTAGACATAAGGTAAAGTAGCACAAGAAGGCACCACACTGACAGGAGCGGCACTTGAAACACAAAAACGACAGAAAATTAGCACACTACATTCTGTTTTATACATAGCAGGCAATGCTATAAAATCATAGTAAGGTTCATTACAGTGCAATGTTGTTGCGCTGTAACAAACCTTACTATGAATCCCAACCAGTTGGCCTAACTTGCCGTCTTAATGCTATGAAAGATTGAGACTTCTCTCCCTGCTGGCATTTGTAACCAAAAAATTGTTTGTCACATATGAAAGAAAGATATAGATATAGGCGTGATGTTTTCGATGCAACATTAAGTGTTGTACATTTATGTCACAAAATATATCAGATTTATTACACAGATGACGCCACAGGTCTGAAACTATTTATCGCCAGCCAAATACGTGGAGTGAAGAGTTTCTGTGACCAGTAGGCACAGCGTAAGACTAGCGCTCTTGACCAAAACATAGTACAAGTTGCATACTGGAAGCACAAATGTGCACAAATACGTTATTTCACAATGTTACACTTAAAAATTGTATTTGTATCATATGAAATAGTTATTCTGAAGAAAGGTTTGCAAATGATTAACTGCACTGTGAAATGCACGGGGTGCAACTTCTATAACCACAGTACTTGCTTAGCCTCTACAGCATTGCCTGCTAAGCATAAAATGTAGTATAGTTGGGATGGGCTGGACACAATGTACAGCAGCACAAGAAGACCAACCACAAGAAGCAGCTGCTAGACAGACAGGAACATCCACCCCTGCCTGTCGCCTTCTTGTGCTTAGTCTTGCACTACTGTATGCCTTGTCTGATGCATCGATAATGTGGCCCCTGCCCTAGCACCAGCGGTGTCAAAGCAAGAATGATGTCGCAAGACTGACCTGTTCACTTGATGATGAAGTGCCATTTACGGATGACCAGCTGCTGCAGCCAGGCTGGGGACCAGCATGTTCGCTAATCGCTGAAGAGTACTGTTGTTTGGACATTCAGGATTCACAGCACATCGAGAGCGTAAGCATTTCAACAAATTATACGAACACTCTGGTGATAATCAAACTCGGAGGGAGTTGCAGCTCTAGTGCGATTTTGCAGACAATGTTTTACACTGTTCAATGAATTCCTAAAGAGGTCTTTTAATTAAAAAGAAAAGTTCAGTGTACTAATCTACTGGGGTATGATGTATCTGAAACTTTCGAATAACGAATCGAATACAGTCGAACCTCAATATAACAAAGTTGTACTTTACTGAAGAACTTCGTTAAATCACAATTTTCATTAATTCAAGGTTTGAAAGCTTCAGCATTAAGAACAACTTCCCAAATTACCAGAACATTGCTGGTGGATAGTATCTTGTTAGTAACCGCTTATAAACAAATTGCAAAAAGGTCAGGGCATAGCAGTGCAGTTATGAGCGCCAGCACATGCTGTGCATATCATGCCGGGAGCGATGCATCAATGGGGCTCATGGCCTCCGAGACTTGAGCCTGCTGCCGTAAATATTGGACGCTATAGCTGACCGCGCTTTAGTGCCTGCAGTGGGTGCCCGCAAATTAAAAACAAAAGCGTAAAACTATACAGGTGTTCGTCCAGGGCAAAAAGAAAGAAAAGTCAGTTTTACCAGAAAGTCAGAGCGTTGATGACGATAACTAAGAGACAACTACATAAGGTAAGGTTCATAGTTTTGTCGGCGTCACATGCGCTCCGGCAAAAATTAACAGATCTCACTTGATGACCACGAACTCGGAGTCACAGCATGAGCAAGCGCTTTACACCGTGTCTTGGAAACTTCAGATTATGCGACCACCAATGCTAGACGCGTGGGAAGAACAAAATGCATGTGAAGGCACCAACCATTTTGACTCAATCTTTACACTTGCTGTGGAGAGAGTGTACACCTGAGAGGAAACGTGCGCATTCCTGCCCCTCCGTTATGTGCTTGATTACATTACCGTGCGTTCACTCCCTCCCCATCCCTCTTGCGCAGAAGGCATCGTCAGGTCTCGCATTTCTCCGAGCCTTGGGAGCGACATGCCGTGCGCTCCGCTGCCTCTGCAAGTTGTTTACCAATGCAACAAATGGTGCAATGGTGTTTCCTGCTTATTCACACCCATACCTACCTACCGGCATGCGCGCTTTGACAGCGGTTTTTCCGTTCAAACTTATGCAGAAAGATGTTTGAAAAAAATTTTGCCTCGGCTGCCATTTTTGTAGTTTTTGCTAGATGAACTAGCTATACGGGCTCCAAGTCCATGCTTGAGTTGACCGACAATTTTGTTAAATCGAAAACGTGTCACGAAACTACTTCGTTAAATCGCAAATGAAAATACACGGTTTTCAATGCTACTAAGATCATGAGATGAAAATTGTTTGTTACATCGAGATTCATTATATTGAAGTCAGACTGTGGAGAGCTTTAGATTAGGGGACGCAAGCAGCTTGGGTACGCAAGAACTAGTGGCGACGGTACTGCGTGTGCGCAGATCCAGATGAAGGGGTGTCTGCACGTGCACAGTATCGTGGCCCCTAGTTCTTGCCTACGCAAGCCGCTTGCGTTCCCTAATCTAAAACTCTCTTGTATTGCCCTATTCGATTCGGTCTTTGAAGTGTACAGACACTATCATAAATACAAATGTTGTTAATTAGTCTTCAAATCCTTCAAATGGCCAGCTGTGCGTGACAGCCATAAAATTGGAGCAAAATTGTGACAAATTTTATCCTGTTCGCCACATTAAACATAAAACAGGAGAAGCTTACGCCGAGGAGCACGATACATTCTCATCGAGTCAGACTTTTCTGCCTGAACCGCTATTATTTGCACTCCCAAATGATTCCCAGGTATGTGAATAAACTGGTTATTTGGTCCTAGTGTTCCATTTGTGCTTTTAATAAACAATGTTTCATAATGTGCAATGTGATGACAGAAACTTGCTAATATTGTGAATATGCAGGGATGTGAAGATCATTTCACAAATATTAATGGTGAAAATGGCTGTTTATTGTTTTAAAGGTATTCAACGTTCGATTCGTATTCACCTCTAGCACTATTTGAAAGCTGTTTTTGAAAATTACGATTCACACACACCTACTGAACATGAGCATAAATTTTAGTCAGTTGATCAATGATCAGGATAAAAACAGTGCTAAGGGCGCAAGATACAGAAATAATCACAAACACAGGCACTATCAGCTAAATTTCTATCGCCAAAGGTGATAAATGTGGCATTCAATATAATGTTTGTCTTAGGTGCAATGATTTTTCCATTTTTTTCCAGTTGACTCAAAATAATTCAAGTGCCAGTAATATATATTTAAGTTAACACTTCTAGTTGGCCTGTTAGATAATATGTTTAATGGATCTTGAAGCCACTTAATTAAAACTGTGCTTTTATTTGACTCAAATTCTTCATCTTCTAGGGGCCCAGCAATGTGGTGGCCAAAGAGCAGGTAACAAAGGGACAACCATAAAGCATGAATGTTCATAACATGCCTATATTGATGTTGATGGGCATATTTCACGAGTGCATGTGAAGCAACTCTTTTCTTACCTCCTATTTTGTAAAGTATAATGTTCATACATGATTTGAGGACGTGCAGGAAAGTGGTGGGAGGTAAAAAGTTATATGGATATATATCTCTTTACAAGAACTCTAAGATGTCTCGCACAGATATTAATTCAGGTTTCTGTTTGCATGTCACCTCAGGATCATTCAAATGTCTTATAATTCAAACAAAAACTTATGCTCACTACGATTTTAAACTAACCCAGCTTGACTGTACTTTGTCAGCCAGTATTACCATAAAGAGGACCCCGTGTTCAGCTGCTATTACCAGCTACCTTGGCATACCAATATGGTTTCTTTAAGTTAGTATTTAGCAACACAACAATAATTTCTTACTTTTCAATCTGTACAAGAGAATACAGATGCAAATACTGCTAATTTTGCTTCAAGGTTTACGATTTTTGAGTCACAATAGATGTGTGAGAAAAGAATCCTGATAACAGGTACACAAGGTACCACAGTTATTTCTTTCCATCCTTTCGTTCTGCTTATTAAACAAAGCTTGGAGTATATCAATAAAGACAATTCAAAGAACACGCATACAGAAACACTACACAATGTGGATACATTTCATCCAGAACGAACCTCGAGGCGTGCTTTCTTCACAATGTCCTCTCTCTGCTTGTTGGCTTCAAGGATGGCAGAAACATTCTAAAGGGAGAAAAAGAAAGAGGATGAGATATGACTAAGTTACTGCTCACGTTACTTCATTTTGCAAAGAGTGCTTGTAGGACATGACAAATCTGTTCACCCACTCATATCGGGGCACTTTCTGTTACTAACAGCATTTTCATAATAATAATATTTGGGGTTTTACGTGCCAAAACCACTTTCTGATTATGAGGCACGCCATAGTGGAGGACTCCGGAAATTTTGACCACCTGGGGTTCTTTAACGTGCACCTAAATCTAAGCACATGGGTGTTTTCGCATTTCGCCCCCATCGAAATGCGGCCGCCGTGGCCGGGATTCGATCCCGCGACCTCGTGCTCAGCAGCCCAACACCATAGCCACTGAGCAACCACGGCGGGTTAACAGCAGTTTCATGATAATGTACTATCGTGGACAAACTAAATGCCAAGAGGACAATTCCAAGATGGCCAGATGCAGCAATTTTGTTGAACGATCTCAGGTATGGGCAAAATTCATTTTACTCTACAAAGAATGGTGTATAGCATCATTAACATATCAAGCTTACTGATTAATTATCTAGATCAAGTGAAAATTTTCCAATTTGGTGCCATCGCTCAAGTTTTCCCAGTCAGGTTTTACTTTTTTTCCCCAACGTACATAGAAAAAGTGTAGATAAATAATAAAAAATATATATATACTTAAAGTCAACTGCAAAGGAGGAGTCACACGATCTCATATTTTCTCTTGATTACATGAGCATTAAATTGCTATATGGGACTAAATATGGGATGATTGAAGCATATAGTGTCCTGCATCTTTGCCAATCAGTTTTGCTCCCGATAATATTAAGAGGCTTTAGAATTAAATGAGAAAAAGGTACATAATTTTGACTATCAGCTGGGAGCCAGGCCATTCCAGACACACAGCTGCATGCCAGAGGTGACAAACCAAGTTTCGTGCTATGCCAGAAGGCCTACCATGCAAGTTTTGTAAATCACAGATTCCAATATGAAGGCCCTACTCTCACATATATGTTAATATAGAATATTTGCCTCATAATGACTGTGTCACCTACAACCTGAGTGCCCTTAAACAAATCTAAATGATCACACTCCATGCCTCAGCTTCCCCTGAGCAGCCACTTGGCGACACACAGTGTGCCAAATCTGAGTGAGCTATTGCTCCAAGAACACTTTTCAAGCCTGTTCCACATGTTGAGATACTATAACACTGCGATTTCCCTAAATGTAACTTTGAACTGCCGCTTCGCATGCACTGACCGCAACAGCTGTGATTTCAGCATTTGCGAGCACCCAGTGGAAGACTTAATTACTGTATTCTCAATGCTGACCTGCTTTAGTGAAAACAAAGTAAAACAAATGAGAAACTGTTTGCATACTTGAACGCATCACACTATTAAACAAAAAAATAAAAATTGGGCAGGCAGGCCACAGCAACATGCCTGGCGATCTGCACTATTACTGGTTCCTCATCCACACTGCATGTACGATTTCGCAGCACAGTTCGGCACGCCAAACACAAAAAAATGTCACATACAAAGGGGCTGACGACGTTTGCCACACCTGCAAATTTGCAAATGCAAAATCACAAGCAAGATCACAATATATGAAACAGGCGTCAAGTTAGCAAGTGCACCTAAATAATCAGGCTGCATAATCTAGAATGAGGGGCATGCCAAGTGCAACACTGCTCCCACCTTTTGATCCAGCCTTTCCATTTTCTCAAGGTAGGCCTTTTCTGCAGCATTAATAAGTGGCTCGGCTCTGTAAATGTGCATGGACTTTTGTGTAATGCGCTGTGCATATTTCTCTATGTTAATTTCTCTGTGAGCCAAAGAAGAACATACTTCGAAACTGTGGCACTCTTGATGACGTACAGCTTAATGGATGTCTTGCTGATTTTATTCTTCCAGAAGAAAGACTTGCAGGCAGCTTCGTGGGCTGGCCTGGAAAGAGAAATTCTGTTTAACTTGACACTGGCTATTCAACGCAAACTTTGGCAAGGTCATCTTTTATGTCTATTGCATGACAAGTATGCTGCAAAAATTTAATCAAAGAAAATTAAAAAGCAAGCGCCAAAGTCTGGTAAGAATGATAAATCTTTTAAGAATGCGGCAAGGCAGACTGTTTGAACCACGCAATTTTCCTCTGAACTATTTTGTGCTCCACATGCCACAATTGGAATACCTACAACAAAACACAAAATTGTACGCTGTCCGGTGCTAACGCTCGTTAGCAAACACTAAGCTGTCACAAATAATGCGTTGACACGCCTGCCTTTTGTGACGGGAGAATACAGGAGGTGGCGTTTTGTGACAAAATTTAAAACGCGAAATACTGGTTTCACGGTGAAGAATTTCTTCCAATACTTTTGGTGAAGTTATGACAATGAACTTTCAAGAGGAACGTACTCGCTCAACTCGTCAACTAAAACAAGAAGCGCCGGACTTCTGATCCGTGACATAGGTCACGGGCACAAGACATCGACATTAAATTCTGGGGTTTTACATGCCACAACCCCGATATGATTTATGAGGCCCGCCGTAGGGGGGGACTCCGGAATAATTTTGACCACCTGGGGTTCTTTAACGTGCACCCAACGCACGGTACATGGACGTTCTTGCGTTTCTCCCCCATCGAAATGCGGCCGCCGCGGCCGGGATTTGACCACACGTCGAGGGCTTAGCAGCGCAACGACAATGCCACTACGTCACCACGGCGGGTTGGGTCATAGTGAGCAATACTTAATTTTCGCACGGCCAAGCGCGCAAATAAAAGCACTCAAGTGCAAAAACACTGACGACGCGAAATATCCAAGAAACACAAAGCGTATTAGCATGATAGACGTACTTACGTTGCAAGGTGCAATAGAAAGTTGTAGCTGCGAACGCTCAAAGCATCGTCAACTTTCCGCCCGTGTTTTTCAATCTCCATGGTGCAAAAGTAGCACCAAACTTTAGCCCCATCTTCCCAAAGCAAATCGTGCACTTCAGGTTTCTTCAAGAATTGCTTCGCTTCGTTCACCTAGGACAATGATTTTTTAGAGTAGAAAACAAAAATCGCATATTTAGACTACCTTAAACTTTGGCCACTTACTTTCTTAAGGTACTTTGCCAACACATTTTTGACGATTTCTTGGTGTTTCCTCGAATATACGTGCTTTTTCCCAACGTTATGGCTCACCCTACACAGCTCGCACAGTGTATATTGCATGAAGGATTCTATCGCCGCCATACCACCATAGAATGATAGCACGCGGCAATTGCAGACCATGAGAGGTGGGTTGGGTGCTAAGATTTACTTCATGTAGAGCAGAACATAGCTAGCGAAACCGACAGCACATAGAATATTACAAACTACCACTCTCATCACGCATTGCAAAGCAACATACAGATAGTGATCTCTAATGTAAACAAATGCGGTTGGTGCGATCACGTGCTTCTCAAGGTGACCAACGTTCGCCAACGCTACTAGTAATAAAAAATAATTTAATACAATTCAAATAGCAACTCAAATAGTTAATAATTTAAAAAACGTTATAAAGCAGAAGTTGTAAAGTTAATATTTTACTGCAGTGCTGGAGAACTAAGACTGAACAAAGGTAACATTGGACTGAAACACTGAAACGGCAAACTATAGCGCGGTTTGGCTTTTAGTTGTCAACGCTGGGTAGAAAAGCGCGCGCAAACGCCGCATTGTTGCGGGAAACTAGCATTTACGGTCGACGGCCGACCACCTGCTACTCTGCAATAAAAGTTTAATCTCCTTTAGAAAAAAAGTTTCTACGAGATTTAATACTGCACCATGGATGTCGCTGACCTTCGGACGGGGCCTGTACAAGTCAAGGATGACATTGGTGACCGCTGCCAGAAGTTATTTCAAGATTTTCTCGAAGAGTAAGTTGCTGCGACTGAAATGATGGCCCTTTAAATGGACAAAGGCGTGCTCGCCATCGGTACTCCCCGTCTCCGTGCGTGATCGTGATTGTTTTTCTTCTTTAAACAAGTGTTTCGCATTGTGGTCGTTAGTAACTAGATTGTTCGTCAAGCTTAAGTTTTTTTTTTTTTTTTACTTTTCGAGCATTTTGTTTTATTTGTGAAATTGTGTAAACATATTGCTCCCAGCAGACATTATATGCGTGCGCATGGATATGTTTAAATCTTCGAAAGATAATCCATGCAGTAGTTACACGCGGCGCCCTTGCTTCGGATTGTTATCGTGTTTACCACTCGCGCTGCAAGATCGAAAGTGAACTTTTGAAGAAACCGTTATTAGCACATGCCACGCGCGCGTGCTTCTTTGCATTGAGTTTCGTGGAGTCCTTTAAGACCGGCTCTGTTAAGATAATGTCCTGATAAGCTGAGCAGCTCTGGGACCCTTATTTAGTTTCCTACGTATTCCTACATGTTTTATTTCCTACGTATTTAGCTTTCAGTAATACATATAACTTCAAGACCCCTTCACATTCGTCTCGTAGGGAATATACTTTGTGCATCACGTTAGTTTTTGTATGCATTCATAGGGCACAGCTGTTGAGTTAATGTTCTTGCAATACTAGTGATGCAAAAAAAAAGCATGGAAGTGCATAGGAGGTCTGAAATGAATCGGCAAATAACTAAAATGTGGTTAAATACACTCGTGCTGGTTCCACAGAAATACTGTTCTGGGTAAATTAAACAGAAATTCAACGATGTATACAATTGCATACAATTATAGGTGAGGGAAGGGTTATATCAGATTGCTTGAATAGAATAATATGAGAACGAATGCAACATTCTTTGTACATAAAAATGAATATTTGTGAATTATTCTCTAGGACACCTCGGGGAAGATAGTGTATTTCTGTTAGCAAACAAACCACACAATAAAGCATGAACATATGGCATTCAAAGCGAGAAAATGGTGTAATAATTAGTCTTTTGGTTCGTGCCACTTATTTTGTCATCATACTCTTACTGATTGGACTGCTTACTGGGCTGCCTGATATTGTTTGGGCCATGTTGTCTTTCAGTCTTAGCACAACATTTCAGCCTTAGCATAACTGTGCTTGCGAAACCAGGGTTGTATGCTGCAACTGCATTTGCAAATTTGTGGTACGTAGGTGCAAGAACGAGCGGAATGAACCCAAGTATGTTGAGGAAGCAACGAATCTGGTGAAGCCAGAACGAAACACGCTCGAGGTCAGCTTTGCTGACATTGAGCGCTTCAACCAAAACCTTGCTACTGTCATTCAGGAGGAGTACTATCGGTGAGTTGCCTTGAATACTGGTTTGTTTTACCTTGTTTATTGATGGGGAGACAGTTTACTGTCTAGCTTGGTAAAAAAAGTGCAGAAACCAGCGGTAATAATTATCAATGTAGATGAATGACCAAACACTTCTGAAAAGCTATAGACATTATTTTTTTTAATGAATGAAAGAAAAAAACATATTTGTTGCAATGGGAGCATTTAGGCAGCGTTTGTTGTTTTATTGCATAATTACATAGCAAACAGCCGTAAAGCATTCTGGAGCATTATAGGTGACGATACATACAAGCCAATTTGTTGTGTGTTGTGTCCAACGGCACGAGCGCCAATGTGAAAGACAACTGCCATCCTTCTCTTCGATAGCCTCCACAGTGGGAGGGTGCTGCGAGAGAAGAGGGGAGCTGTTCTTCCCATCTCGCATGGCAGCACATGTGCCTCAAAGAGTTGTATTTGTTGCTATCAAAGTGCTATATTAGTTGGCACTCGACAACAAATGTGCCCCACAAGTTGGTGGCTCGAGAGCACCATCAGCACTTTTGTGTCAGTGGTGAATGTCTGGCCTTGACAAAAACAGGTGAAATAGTCAAGGAAAGCTATTAGCTTTAAATACATTCTTGAGTGCCACTACAGAGCTGCTGTTAGTGCCGCCCAAAAGAGTGATAGCTTTAGCTTAATTGTCGTGGTTGTGTTTACTTTGGGTGAGCTGCAGAAGGGCACAGAGCAGCACATTTTACAAAAGCATTCTGGCAAGCGTGCTCATTTTACTTTATGGTGCTTATATTAAACATAATGTTTTTCTGCCTACTATCTTTTTGGGTTCAAATTTGTGCATGCAAAACGTCATCCAAATTTGATTGTTCGTTGTAAACTGCATGAGCAACTTAGTATGGGTCAAGGAAACTATCATGGCACTGAAGTAGAGAGCTCATCTTGCGCTCTTAAGAAAGTTCAGGACCTAATCCAAGGACATTGGGAATTTTATCATAAATTCCTTGTGATATTGGTGCTATACTAGCCACTTAAAGGGGTGAGGAAGAGCCCTTTTGTTTTGTTCTTGGTTTGTAATACAAATGCACGTACGATTAACTGTCATCTCAAATAGCATTGTTGAGGGCTTGCTTTCCAAGCTCGTACAACTTACTTATTACACACTTAATCCTTAAGAGCTCAGAAAGTTTTGTGGTGAAGCTGGTGTAAAACAAACTTGACTGAGCAGTTTGAACAGCATAGTATGAGTAGTGAAGCTGAATGCAAATGAATGGAAGAATGGCACAAACACAGCAGTAACACTTCACATTTACTTTCATCCTTGTTTCATTGTGCTAGTTGTGTAACATCAAAACGCCAGCTACTCTGGTACTCCACATTTAGGAAACTTGCCTTGCACTTTCTTATTTTGCAGTGTATACCCCTACCTGTGCCGTGCTCTGCGCAACTTTGTCAGAGACCATGCTGAAGTGAATGTAGAGAAGGAATACTATGTCAGCTTTGTGGATGTGGCCACGAGGCACAAGTAAGTGCATTGCTTCCAAATTGTAAAAGGTTTTAAATTTTGGTTTTTTGAAGAACCAAAGGGCTATTTAAGTATGTTAATACACACGGTCATCCACTCTTGGGGTCAACGCCTGATTGGTATTGCCTGCTATGGTGGCTCAGTGGCTATGGTATTTTGCTGCTGAGCATGAGGTCATGGGTTTGACTTGCAGCTGCTGGGATGTACGCAAAGATACCAGTGGGTGGTCCAACTGCACCATTTGTGCCATTTTGCTACAGTTCGACTTGCCTGCTCCTGGCTGTGCCCACTCAAGTGCCATTTGCGCCAACTGAGCAAAAGTGCGGTATTTTGCTCTTTCACGGCAATGAAATGTTTCCAGTAGGGTTATGGAACTGCAGTCAGCGACCGATTTTTTGGACATGCCCGATAATTCGGATGCCTTCGTGGCATCGCCAAGCATCTGTAAGTCAATGTATAAGAATGTCTGAAATTATGGATGCAAAAACCCTTTGCCGTCCGATTTTCCTGACTTTTTGCCATGACCGCAGGTCGAAAACGGCATTGATTGGAGCTTCCACTGCTGCCAATTTGATTATCTTGCTGCCTCAAACAGGCGCTCTCACAAACATATCTTCTGGCAGTCATAGCCATAACCACGGCAACGCTAGGCCTAGCTATTTCTACGTTCGCTACCAAGCTTGTTGCTGTTTGGTGCCGTGTTTTTCATTAAAACAGTTTGTTGCTGTTAGCAATGGCACCGACTGCGCCTGTCTAGTCTATGCCAATAGCTCCGAAGCTTGGAAAGCATGACGCATTGCTTAGTGCTGGTTCCCAAAAGTCAGCTTCGCCTCAATATAGCAGTGTTACACGGTGAAGCATACGCAAAGTGTTGCAGTGAAGCATATTAAAAGTGGGAAGAGGCAATTGTCATGGGGCACAGTATGTATTTCTTAATTATACACGCGTGCACCCCCGCCACCTCCTGTCACAGTACGAGCACTGATACACCTAATAATTGTACTGGTAGGTCTTCAGAGCTATTTCGGATGTGCCTGTGGCAATTTGAGTCCTTCGGGGCAGTAAAAGGCAGTGTTTCGAAAGTAGGTCGAGTATCAGCAACAAAAGTTACGGTTTTATGTCGGATCAACTGGTATCTATTCGCAGAGGCTACACGATACACAGGAAGCCTACAGACCGCCTCACAACGAAAGCATGTACGGGATGGCACAAGCATTGTTGTCGACCGTTATCACCATATTTGCGACGCACCGTATGGCCGTCTCATCTTGGTGCCATTTATAGACGCATAGCCTCTTGTCAAGCTTCTAGCATTGTTATTGGGCAAAATACACATCTTGTCTTGTGCGGTAAAGCATATTAAAGCACATCTGTCATTTAAAATGCCCATAAGACATTTGCAATCACTTTTTGTCTTGTGCCTGACGGTGCAACTCATTGCAATTTTATGTCTGTCTTGCATCCAAAAGCATATCCTTGGTCTCATTAGGCCACAAAATTTAATTTTTCTACAAAATTGAATTCCTTGCCTACCCAAATAAAATGTTTGCAACATACCGTGCATACTATGCCGTCCGTGGGAAGGCAAGCTTAATTGGTCGCTGTTGGCTTTGTGTCTTGCTTCACTCTTGAGCTTTGCCAAATGGCTACAGATTACTGCTTTACTACTGCAAATGTTTCAAAAAGACAAATTTTTCTGCTCCGTAACTACTCCAAAATGCTGGTATGGCTGCTTCTAAACTGTTCCAGAACAACATTTTTGTGCTCCAAAAATTGCTCGAAATCCTAAATTGGCTGGATCACCACTGAGATACTCATGTACTTAGATTTAGGTGCCCATTAAATAAGCTCAGGCAGTCCAAATTAACCTGCATCAAACGTGGCTATAGTGAATTATTGTCTATATCGAGCCATTGTAACATTCCCATGGAAATCCCATGTAAAAGTATAGCACTGTACTGTGCATATAACAAACACTGTGCCACAATGAGCTCCTGCAAGTCCACTTTTCCTAAAGGTGGTGCGACAACTTCTTGCTTCATCAGAAATATTCATGCCGACGAAATGGCACTGTTCGGTGGTAGGTGCTGTCAAACAAGACATTGAATCTGGAGAGTAGCAGCAAAAATGAGCAAGGTGCATCGCTAAAAGTATGAACAGCTCATGCAGCAAGGGCTTGCACTTCAGAATGGCAGAGTTGTTTTAGTAAGCTTCACCGAAACACTCGTGTGATGCACTGAAGCACACTAATAGCGGAATGACCAGTGTACACCGAAGCGTAGGCTACCTGCGACTGTTCGTTATTGGGGAGGGGATCACCACGCATCTTCAAGAAATCAAAAGGCCTCCTGGTCCGACACGTGCATTCCACAAGAATATATGGATTTCACTTTTTACTGAATGGCCTCAGGCATGGGAGGCCAAACTGGAGGTGTCAGTGTTGCCGGGTTCGCTTGTAGAGTTTCCACGAATGGCATTTACTGGTTCTGTGAGTGAGCAGAACAGATCTGATCCCAACCCCCTCTTGTACAGATTTTTACCTTACAGCTTGCCTTTAACAAAACCACCACGTCCTCCCATCGCGAAAAGTCTATTGCAGGGTGGCATTCAAGACTGTGATTCGCAGGCCCACAGTCGGTCCTGTACATTTTTAATTTGTACTCGCATAGGCATGTCAGTTGTGCTGGCTGAAACTCACTTTCAAATCTAACAGTATTTTTTTGGTTGACTTGTTGCTGATGGACGACGATTGGCCATTTTCGTATTGTAACAGACGCAGCTGGGCATGTTCACACGCAATTCGAAGTACAGGTGTGCTGATCACAGCACAGCTGGTTTTCTCTCGCGCTGCATCCGTTTATACCTTATCCTGAATAACAACGCACAAGAAGCACTTCAAAGCATGTGAGAGGCACCATGGTCTCGAAGCTGGGTGGCGCAAGCATTTAGAGGTAGCGTTGCAATCATTTTATCAAAGAACATTCCACAGCATGAGTGACTTGCGACATTCATCTGGAAAAGAAAAAATAGAAGAAAAAAAGGTACTTTTTAAGCTTTGCAGAAACAAATCGGTAAATGACCGCTCTTCACGATCTCGGGAGACTGTCCGAGACATGCGAAGTTTTCAAAGAAGCTTCAGACAGGGATTTTTTATATTTGGAATTATTGATATATCAAACTATCTTGCGATGCCTTTCGAGTTTGATATATCTGGGCTCAACTGGACAGCAAATATTTATGGCATAAGCTATGTTGTGATTTGGTTCTAAAGAGTTGCTTTGGATATTCCTTTCATTGATGCCAACTGCAATACAACTGCAGCACTTACATACTGATTATCTTGCATGATGAAGAAATCCCAGCTTTTTCTGCTCAGCTGCTCATTTGCATTGTACAACCCTCGCGTGTTGCAGGGTGCGCGAGTTAACGACGACTAAGGTAGGCAGCCTGCTGAAGATCAGTGGCCAAGTTGTGCGTACCCATCCTGTGCACCCAGAGCTTGTCAGTGGCACTTTTGTCTGTGTTGACTGCCAGACTGTTGTCGGTGGCGTGGAACAGCAGTTCAAGTACACACAGGTAAACCTTGGCACGCATTGATTTTGTTCACTAGCTTTTCTTTGTGACAATATTGAATTCTTTTTTTTGTATTTGCTTTTTAAGATAACTGGCTCATACTCTTTTCTTTCTTGTAGTTTCTGCAGATGTCTCAGTGTCTGTTATTTTATTATATATATTGCATGCTGCCATATTGATTTGTATTGGCCATTAGGATTAATCAAATAACTGTTACTGGCGACTTTTATCCTGACGCCATGGAATCATGTACTGCACTGTTATGAATAAACCACTAGCAAATATGATGACATAGTTTCCGCTTATGTTGAAAAAACGCAAGGCCGAACATGCACTGCTGTAATTTTCAGACTAATACCCATACTGCACAG
The DNA here is from genome assembly GCF_050947875.1 of Dermacentor variabilis. Lineage (NCBI taxonomy): Eukaryota > Metazoa > Arthropoda > Arachnida > Ixodida > Ixodidae > Dermacentor > Dermacentor variabilis. Next base: position 35,880,091 of record NC_134572.1, on the reverse strand, counting down.
GCATAAGAAATGATATTAAACTGTTAAAGGCGTCATTTCTAAACTGCAATTAAATCTACAAATAACTTCCCCAGTGCTTTCTTCACTTCATCATCTATTGGCATCGTATGTTGTGACTAACAAAAATCGAGCCCCTCGGTTAATGCTGGGGCACATAAGTGCTGCTGTCAACAGCTGTACTGATCGAGCATCTTAAGGTTAGTGCTTGGTCGGCCTCTATATGACTAGCGCCATTTTCTCTTTTATTCCGCCTTTGTATTTTACACGTACAGTCGCCGACCGATTTTCCGGACTCCGAAAATTCGGACATGACCGATTATTCGGTCAGCCTCGCGGCACCGTCATTCTCCCCATAGACCATAATGTATAACAACTGCCGAAAGTTCGGACACCTTGCAACCTCTCGTCTGATTTTTCGGACACTCCTTGAGTCGGTCGAGAGCACCATGCACCGACTCTGACCGCCGGTGCTTGGTTCGACTTGCTGAACGCCATTTTTGTTTTGAACGGAGCTTCCTCGCTGCCCCACGAAGTGGCGCTACTGGAAATCCCCGCTCATCATCATCGTTTCTGTCTGGTTAGATAGAGTGGCTCTGCAGCAGTTCCGGTTTCAGCTTAGTAAGCCATGTCAAGACAATCCAGCAGCTGATTTGTTTCTTCGCTGACGCTGCGAGCAGGCCGCTTTTTCGTTTGTGCGACCGGTGTCGGTACGGTGGTGTTTGCTTTGTGTGCTGTGTCGAGGTTTCGATGAGCCAACGCGGCATACGTAAACATCGCGTCAAAGGTCTAATGGTGCCGACAGTGCCCGCGCAAACTGCGCTGGGGAATGCCTGCAAGCGGGTGCCGGGAGGCAACTTGTCGCCTTCCGATGTGCTCCCTACTGACGCGGAAAATGTTCTGCCGAGACCTGCGCAGTGGTTGCATTGCGATTCCGGACACCGTCTCATTTGACAATTTCATCGGTGCTGACACTGCTGTATTGAAATGCGCAGAACTCGACGACGGCAAGATCATTCGTCAGGCTTCTGCTGCACCGCCGGACGATGACTCTGAGCACCATGTGCTACGCTGCCGTCGCATGCGGAGCGTGTATGTACAAGTAGTGACTGTGCTTTCAGCCGCTAATAGTGACCGTACGATCCTCTCCGAGATTAAGGCTTATCTGATTGCGCGTAAACGGAACAGCGTGCAACGGCGTATTCACGATTTCTTCGAAGCGTACTGCCGAGCCCGAATAAGTGCGTGGAAATAAAGGATTTCTTTTTTTTTTTTCTTAATCTGCTTTTTCGGACACCTGTTTATTCGGACATTTTCGCAGTCCCCGTGAGGTCCGAATAAACGGTCGGCGACTGTAATGGCTTGTTGTCAATGACAACGAACCCAGGCTGACCACACTAGCTGTACTAGATCATGTATTATTACATTTATATGTTGAAAACTGTAAAGCTGTAAATGCACACTTATTTTAAATCAGCATTCAGAAATCACTTTTTGCCAAAAGCAGCCGTCATCATTATGCCAAATGACATTAAATTTACACTAGTGGTAGTCGGAGTTCCTACTGTTGGTGTACTGTGAACTACAGCAGACTAGCAGTCACAAATTACGTGAGGTTTCCTCTTGAGGGAGCTAGAAATGACTGGCTGTTACAGCAATTGGTGAAACTGATATCGCTGACCTGAAATGACCTGGCACATCACTGACTTCTTAAGCCACTCACACTTCAGTACATTAAGCATCAGTGCAGTGAAGTTTGTTGTACGTGCCCTAGTGAATCTGCTATCCTTTTTTTTTTTTTTTTCAATGTTTTGGCCACTGTAGTTCATAACCTGTTATTATGGCCCTATTAAAGCGCATTATGGCAGAAACTGTGGTATTATTGGCTAAGCCATTTTAACAATAAATATAGTTTGTCCTGTCCTAAAGTCTGCTTCATCGAGAAGTATTTAGTATGAGTATGAGCACTGATTAGTTGTGGTGTTCACTTGTTCATTTTCTTTTTTTATCCTGCCTTTACAGCCCACCATCTGTAGGAACCCTGTGTGCCAAAACAGGACACGTTTCATTCTCGACACAAACAAGTCAACATTTGTGGATTTTCAGAAGGTGCGCATTCAGGAAACACAGGCTGAGCTTCCACGAGGAAACATCCCACGCAGGTGTGAACACGTTTGCAGTATTTTCAGATCTGTTTCTATATTGTTCGCATTATTGTAGACCCACCCTTTACGTGGTACCCCTAGAGTGCTCTTGAAATAAATTGAAGTGATAAAGAGACCTAACTGTCTAAGTGCATATACCAGCTGTACAGTTAGGAATTGCTTCACAGTACATGTAAACAGCAATTAGCAAGGTCTTTTTGCCTGTTTTTATCTTGCTTATAAATTGCGTCTCTTCTACTGTAGTGCTTGTTAGTACTATTTTTCTGTAATCTAACCTGACTTCCTTTTTGTGTTATGCAGTGTGGAAGTTATTGTACGTGCAGAAGCAGTTGAAGTCGCCCAAGCTGGTGACCGGTGTGATTTCACAGGCACACTCATTGTAGTCCCTGATGTCAGCCAGCTGACCACACCTGGTAGGTGAAATTGCAGTCACTTATGCACATGAATATTATATGAGCTGGAATGAAACGTTAGACATGCCAATTAACTAATTGCTGATGATTCTGCATTATGCTGAACATGTATCTCGGGCGCATTAAAGGTAACCTTCATACAATAGTTCTTGTGGTGTCAGTGCTTGATCTAAAAGGGCTGGTTTGACTTCCATTAATTTGACCCTGACAGGACCAGCGAAATTGATCAAATTATCCGGCAGGTCAAATTATCCCCTAATGAAACAGGGACCCGCTTCCTATGTGTTCAAAGTAGAAAACTAATGCAGAGATAACATTAACTTCCTAAGCAAAACGGAAAAATAATGTGCACCTGAAATTTCAGCACGAAAATTGTGTACAGTGGTGGCCGGGTTTTTAAAGTCAGCTTCACCACAATGCAGCCGGGGTATGCGGCAAAGCATACGAGTGCCGTGAAGGCAGTTTTGGTTTCGTTTATGATCACACCGTGAGATATATTTTCGGCCCAACTTTCATGGGAAGGGGGGGGGGTGGAGTGTGCACTGGGGTAAACGGGCAAATAATGTAAGGGACATTGTATGCTACCGTTCTTGCTTGAAAAAGCTTTCTGGAACAGACCGATAATGGTTGTTTTGACGGGAGATGACGTGTTCAACACCTTCACTTTCCCTTAATCTTCTCGAGACATGCTGCCACGAAAAGGTTGCGATTGGGGTCACCATAGGGGTCATGCCCACGCACGCTGACTGGTCAAGTTTGAATTATTCGGCGTAAGCCAGTTAACAAAATAACGAAAGTTAGAATCCACAAGAATGCATAGGTGCTGGCAGGGACCTTCGGTCAGGATTGAATTGTCTGAAAAATTAAAATTAATCGGAGTTGAATTAGCAGAAGTCTACTGTAGCTGATCCTATTCTCGTCAGTGCTTTGCTTGGAAGCAGCAGTAACTGTTACTGGCTTCTCTGTAGTGGGTACAATTGGGCTTTACACACTTTTTCAGAAGTTGATATTAATAATGTGGTATCATGTCTCTGACGTTTTTCCCCTTGGCCTTTGTTTTGTTGCTGTACGCTTAAACTGAGATTTTATGCCTTACGGTAAGTTGCTTTATGACCTTAAAGAATGCCCACAGATTGGGAAGATTTATTTGCACAGCATTGCTTGAAACTGCCTGCGTTGACTAGAGCTAGAATTGCATTTCGATTAATATGCATGTACATGATGGTGAAAGAAAAGGTGAATATGTGAAATAAATACAGAATGCAGTGAAATCCCAACAATTTCAAATCTCCTTTGAATTGATAAGTAGTTTGAACTGCTTTGCTGGTCCCAACAAAGTACTGTATACTTGAATATAGAAAAACTACTCCAAATTCAAACTCCAAAAACTGCGCAGTGGTTATATCGAACAAAATTTCTCAATCCCATGGACATCGTTTTCGACAAACTTGGGCCAAAGGCATAGATGATGTCCTATGCCTTTAATTTGACGAGGAAAGACATGCGGGGGAGCCACCAGACCAACCTTGGCACCACTTGATCATGTTACTGTGTGCTCTCTTCTTTCTTATCTGTCAACTTTCTGCCCATTCCCCTCCTTCCCCACACTACTGACCAATGTTCAAGTGTCAGCCACATGCTAAACGATTATGGCGCGGTCAGCGGGCTTTCCTTTTGTCTGTCACTCTCTCTCTCTGTCCCTGACTCGTCTTTTCATTTTGTGCTCCAGGTCTGCGCACTGAGAGTTCAGCCCACCACAAGGGCATGGAAGGCTTTGAGACTGAAGGTGTGCGGGGCCTGAAGAACCTTGGCGTGCGTGAGATGTCCTACAGGCTTGCCTTTCTGGCCTGCACTGTCGAGCAGACTAGCCCCAGGGTAAGCTGGTCTTTATGCATGGGGCTGCGGTAGAATCTGCAGACTTTTGCAATCATTGCAGTGGCATTTCGAATCTTGATGATCCCACTGCAAGAGCAAGAAATAGAGCTGGGCTTGTTGCGTGACACCTGCAACAGATAACCATCATTCTTAAAAAAGCACACTTGAGAACAGCAGAGAATTATACTCCGTTTCACTGTGTACAATGCACTGGAGGCTATTGGTTGTGCCATAGCCAAGCAAGAAAGAGAACCACGAGAGGGGTCTCCATTGTATGCTTCAGTTTAACCATAGTTAAATGGAAGCTTCGCCAAAGGATTAGCAGCACACTATAAACAAGCCCTTTTCTCTTATCTGAAACAGGTAGCTTGATCTCATGATTGGCGGTGACAAGCCTTCGCTACACTGCATGAAGTTGGTACAATGACGATGACGAATATTTGCAGGGGCAGGGTGAGCTTGGTTAACAGGGCCTGTGGGGAAGCTGGAGACATCATGGAGAGGCTTTTGTTCTGCAGTGAACTAAATTTGGCTGATAATGGTGGTTGTACAAGTAAACTTTGAGCAGAATTTGTCATTGTTAGACATGCCAACCTCTTTACATCTATGCTCGCTCTTCTCACACAGTTGGGAGGCAAGGCAGCATCATCGGAAGAGTTAACTCCAGAAGCCATGAAGCAGCAATTGACCCCCGAGCAGTGGGACCGCATTTATGCCATGAGCCAAGACAAAAACCTGTACCACAACTTGATTGCGAGCCTGTTTCCTACTATCCACGGTTTGTACAGAAGTCTGTTCTCCCAACGGTTTTTCTGTTTGCTGAGATTATACTTTGTGGAATTTATTCCACACATGCACAGTGGCAAAAGAGCATTGTTGCCTTTCAGGCTGCAGACTTTATTGTGCTAATGATGATAACGCAGCATTCAAATGTCAAGCCTTATCAGGTAGTCTATGTACTGTTATTTATGGCATTTTTGTTGAAGGGGTGATTAAGCTTTACTTTACAAATACGTTAATGGAGGGAAATTTCATCACATCTGCTCAGTTAACTGGCCGACAGTGTGGCTCCACAATGCAGCTCACAGATATCACCTGCCACCAGATGCTGCATGCAGTTGCCGACAGATAATTCGGATGCAGACGATTTGGGCATGCTCAATTATTCAAACAGCTTTGCAGCACTGTCACTGTCCCCATAGACATAATGCGTAAGACGACCAAAGCTTTGGACACCTTACAAAGTGCCTTTCGATAATTTGGACTCCACCTGCATGACAGCACACTCATTTGGCCACCGAGTCAAGCAGGAAGAGCGATATTTTTGTTCGAGTTCATCGCCTACATGTATCATTGGCCAGCATCATGGAGGATGGATCGGCCATGTTGCCGGTGCCTTCTCGGAACCCAAACTAGCACGAGGCCAAGGCAAACAGTCAATTTCTGAAGGCTTCATCACAATTTGTTATGAGAGTTACATGTGTCCAGCATTTGTTTTAAATAGCAAAACGGTCTTGACCGGCTTCTTTGATTGCTATTGTGAAATTTTGTTGGCCAACATTGCCATCGATGTCTGCACCAATTAGCGCAACAATTAAGTGATGGAAATGCTGGACAATGGCTGACACCATGTGTTTTCTATTTCACCCTTTAGGTAACGACGAGATAAAGCGCGGCATCCTGATTATGCTTTTTGGTGGAGTGCCTAAGACAACAGAGGAAAATACCACTCTGAGAGGTGACATCAACATCTGTGTTGTGGGGGACCCCAGCACAGCCAAGAGCCAATTTCTCAAGTAGGCATTGCATTTATCTGTGGATTCAAGGAGCACGCTGCTCATTGGTTCAGTGTGCTTACTGTGCAAGTTTTACTGGGAAGCTGTTAGCCTGTAGTTGGTTGGGATATTTTGTGTCTGCGTGCATGGTTTTGCTCACACAAAAACAATATGGCAGCTGGAAGGCTTTGTGTTTGAGTTTCTGCTTAACAGAATTGTGATTTTCATATATTCGAATTATAGTCCGATGCTCTCTTGTCTGCAGGTTGTGTGTAAGTCTTACTTTACGAATCTTCTGGTGCCTCCCTTCCTCCGTTAAGCCCATAAGCATGATCACTATATTGTAATTGTCTATGGGTACAAACATATCGAAGGCGAGTTTCCCACGATGGTACGCTGCGAGACACCACCGCCAGCTAGGCCTAGCAGCACTGCGTTCGGTAACCAAAGTTGCGACTTGGTGCAAAGTTAACGAAACACTTTGCAGTAGCTGTATGGCACTTGCAAAGTGGAGAAACCACCGCAACAACGAAAATGAGGGCCGAGTAGCACGTGCAACATTAAAATGGCAGCAACTTGGATTGCTGTCACGGTGTTTCCGACATTCGAGCAGGCCTGAAAAATTAGGCGGCTACTTACTGTATTTACTTGATTCTAATGCACCCTCGATTGTAATGCGCAACCGTTTTCCGTGACCAAAAAAAAAGAAAAAGGAAAAAAGGAACCACCCTCAATTGTAAAGTGCACCTGTTAGCTGTGACCTAAAAAAAGAAAAGTCGTTTACAATACCGTGCACCCCGTTCTTTCATACAGAAATACAACTTTCTCTCATTTGGAAAAAACAATGATTTACTCCCAATGCACTAAAGTAGCAATGAATAAAAAAAGTCGCACTTTCGCCCAAAAGGGGAAGCATCAGTTACCATAGGAACTTAGTAGGCAGCTATACGAAAAGTAAGGATAGCAGTTTTATCAGCCGTATAAACTTTTAAACATTTGCTTACTAACTAAATCAATGAGCATGGTGTCCAGCGCACACAAGCAAACATGAACACGTCTCACACAGTGACTGCAGAAACTCTTTATCAAAACACTGGAGGAAGTGCGGTAGCAGGAGCAAGGCAATTGACCTTTGTGCGGCCTCCCGCTTCAACATGAAGTAAGAAACAAGAACACAGCGCAGTGTGCCTAGATGCGTAGACCTTTGTCTCCGTCGCATATCGCTTTCAAGATAGGGGTCGCGCAGTCGCGCCGTACGTGGCAGCCGGAGGTGTAGAATGCCTCTTCTCTTTGCGCCATTCCTGCACACAAGCTTCGGCAACTCCGAACGCCCGTGATGTGGCCCGATTTCCATCCGTCTCTGCACACGTGATCGCTTTCCTTTTAATTGCGGCATCGTGATGAACTCTGCATGTCTTCGCGCTTGGCACTTTCATGCTGATAGAGCAAACGCAGAAAACCAGAGGATGGACGATGCACTAACTTAAGCCAAAGCAAGCGTTGTTTAAGTACACATACTACAGCACATGGAGGAGGCTACAGCAGCTAGGCTCGAAGCCACGGAGGAAGGAGAAAAACCTCCATGCTCGATGTGGGTACGAGGCAGCCATTTTGAAATGCCGATGGTGAGATGGTAACGCAGATTTAGGGTCGTACTCAATTCTAACGCGCACGCAATTTTTGGACCCGTTTTATCGGAAAAAAAGTGCGCATTAGGTTCGAGTAAATACGGTACTTTCTTCTATATCAACTTTTTCCCCCCTTGTGTTGTTACTTTGTTCTGTGTGAATAGTATGAATCTTCAGACATTAACCTTTCAACATTCTTTAACTTATTTAGCATTTTAACAATTAATTTAAACGGATGCAAACATCCCAGTTGCATGCTTCGATTCTCGGATACACGTGGCTGCTTGGTCTACATGTCTTGCATGTGTGCAGCCTTTGAAAAATGTTGTTTTGGTTATAGAGCAGTACCGCTTACGCTGGTGGATATTTGCGACTCCGGCAGCTGAAGTTATAAGCAGTCTATGCTGTATCTCTAAAAGTTATCAATCGAGAATACCACCACTATGTGCAATGAATCTGTGACCAATTAAGCACAAATAGCAATGACAATGTGCTAGTTTCATTATAAAGCTTACTTTAAAAACAGTGTTTTTCTTCTCTGAAAGTGAATTATGCATGTCTCATCATTTGTGATTGCAAATGTGGAGGCACGCTATACAGTAGAACCCACTTGCAACAATATTCAAGTGCCACGAAAATTCTATTGTTATAACTGATAATTGTTATAACTGGGTTGCATGAAAAAATCAAAACAGGGGGGATGGCAGAGCTTATGTGCGAAAACTATAATGGCAGGCAAGCCAGCGCCCCTCCCCACTACCTTCCTCCATCCGGCTGCTGATTGTGTTCACTCTTTTAACTGTTTCCTGGGCGCTACGATTGCATGTAACAAGCCGCGGCTGTCGGCATTAAAGAATGGCGCTGCTGTAACAAATGCAAAGAGGTGTCATAGGTGGCCAGCGATATGCGAGCACCGCCGAGGCATTGCTTTGGTGGCTCCAAAAGGGGCCTTTTAAAGATTGCGAGAAAGCTGCTGTGGCAGCCGTGGCAGCTTGGGAAATCCAGAAGAAACGCTGAAGAGAGATCGCCACAAGCATCTCGCCATGTACTTCTCACTGGCTTGCATGAGAAATGCCTATGTCTGTCAGCCTTGCATGCTTTACATGAAGCTTGCCGACATCCTTCTCCAAGGCATCCAGGTGCTCCACGTAGTGCAGCGGAAGGTTCCTCACGAAACGAGTCTCTGGAGAGACTGAATCATCTGCTGGGCCTCCTCTGAGGACACCGTTGAGGCAGCCAGCCCTACCGCGTCATCGCTGCCGTCATCGCTGTCGCTATCTGATGCAAGCACGTTCGCGACGATCGCTTTATCGGTTAGAAGCACTTAGTTTCCATATCTATAGCCCTGTGCTTTCTTTTCACCGGCAACGTCGTGCATTGCTGATGATCAGCGGGCAGATCAGCTATCTTCTATTTGGGCAGCGAGTCAAGCGAGACTGAGAAACCACATGGCCAGGTGTGATTTCGACGCAACCAACCAAGACGAACGCGCCCGATTAAGCTGTTCGCAGAACTGCGCTGAATGAGGAGCCAGCGAGCGACATGCGAGCTATCTGCAAGTGGCACTGTTGGCACGGTCCATTCATGTTTCGGAGGGTGGGGCGCCGCAGAGCTATGAGCGCAGCCCATTCATGTTCGGAGGGGTGGAAGGGCGACGGGAGAGAGCTGTGTAGAGATGGCTGGAAAATGAGTGCGTGGCAGGTGTTGGAGCAGCGGCCCATCATGCAGTGGCTCTAATTTTTCTTTTTCTTTTTTTCTTTTCAAGGATTTCGCATTTCACTACCTTTCTGCTCAGACACTCAGCAGCCAGACTTCATCATTATAACGGATAAAGTGGCATCGGGACATTGTAGTAAGCGGGTTATTTAACCTTGGGAAACATACAAATGTTGATGGTGCATCAGCTTCTCATTGTTATAACCAATATATTGTTAAAACCGACATCGTTATAAGTGGGTTCGACTGTATCTTTTTTAGTATATCAGGCGCATGTTACATTCAGGTGCACTTTTGTTTTCTTACATTAAGCCCGTGAAAATTTGGTGCACGTTAGATTCGGCGGCGCATTAGAATCGTGTAAATACTAGAGGTGTGTGCGAATACTGAATAGTAGATTTCGCCACCGCTGCCATGTCCATGCGCATTGTTTGCCTGCCATGCTCTCCCATTGTTGCATTTGTATCAGCATGACCCACCTCGCATGTGCCTTGCCTCACATGTGCTGCCCACCTTATCCATAATACTTGCACAATGGCATTGTTCTCTGCTACCAGATAGCACCACTGTCACATCAATGATAGGATTCATCTACTTCAGCCTTTGTGCATGGCGACTATGTTTGGCAACTACAGTCGCCGACTGATTTTTCGGACTCCAAAAATTCGGACGTGCTCGATTATTTGGTCTGCTTCGCGGCACCGCCATTCCCCCCATAGACCATAATGTATAACAACTGCCAAAAGTTCGAACACCTTGCAACCTCTCGTCTGATTTTTCGAACACTCCTTGAGCCAACTCGATCGAGAGCACCATGCACCGACTCTGACCAGTGCATGGTTCGACTTGCTGAACGCCATATTTGTTTTGAACAGGGCCTCCTTGCTGCCCCACGATGGGGTGCTACTGCAAATCCCCGCTCATCATCATCGTTTCTGCCTGGTTCGCTAGAGTGGCTACAGCAGTTCCGGTCTCAGCTTAATAAGCCACGTCAAGACAATCCAGCAGCTGATTTGTTTCTTTCTTCATGCACGACACTGCGAGTAGGCCACATTTTTCGTTTGTGTGACCGGTGTCGGCATGACGGCGTGGTGGTGTTTGCTTTGTGTGCTGTGTCGAGGTTGCAGTGATCCAACGCGGCATACGGAAACATCGCATCAAGTGTCTAATGGCGCCGACAGTGCCCGTGCAGACTGCTCTGGGGAATGCCGGCAAGTGGGTACCGGGAGGCCTAGGATTTGTCGCCTTCTGATGTGCTCCCAACTGACGTGGAAAATGTTCTGCCGAGACTGCGCAGTGGTTGCATTGCGATTCCGGACACCGTCTCACTTGACAGTTTCACAGGTGCTGACACTGCTGTACTGACATGCACAGAACTCGACGATAGCGAGATCATTCATCAGGTTTCTGCTGCATCGCCAGACAACTCCGAGTCGGAAGATGACACACCATGTGCTATGCTGCCGTCACATGCGGAGCGTGTACAAGCAGTGACTGTGCTTTCAGCCGCCTATAGTGACCGTACGACCCTCTCTGTGATTCAGGCTTATCTGATTGCGCGTAAACGGAACAGCGTGCAACGGCACATTCACGATTTCTTCAAGCCTACTGCCGAACTCGAATAAGTCCGTGGAAATAAAGGATTTCTTTCTTTCTTTCTTCTTTTTTTTTCTTAATCTGCTTTTTCGGACACCTGTTTATTCGTACATTTCCGCAGTCCCCGTGAGGTCCGAATAAACGGTCGGCGACTGTACATATTTTGCAAGGAAACCTGATAGTGATACCTGTGACAGATGGCCAGGTCAGCCAGACCAATTAAGAAGTTAACTCGCCAGTCATCATGTTTACTCTTGCGTAAGAGTTTTAAAAAGTAAGTGGTAGGAGTTTTGAGTTACATTGGGAGCTTTCAGCAGCATGTACAGGAATAGTATTTGGCTCCACTAATTACTTACCAAATATACAAGCTTATCTACGATTTCTTTAAGTTTTGAAAAGCTCTGTGATGTTAGGCACCTAACATTTTCATGCCATATTCGGGCATTCTTGTGTGATGTGTTTGCAAAAAATTGAATACAGAAACAGGCTTACCAAAAACTTGAGGGTGTGTTTAGTATCCAGTGTGCGATGTGAAAAATAGTTTTTATACCTCTATTATTCTCTATACAGGCAGTCTGCAGTTTCTTCTTTACATAAAGTGAACAAATCTAAGGGTATGATGTTATGCATTACGCATTGCGTCTTTGACGCCTTGCCTTAAATTGACCAAATTGTCAGTTTTTGATCTTTGCAGCTCCATGAAAACTGCAAGTAATCAGTGCTGGTTTTTTTTAGGCAGGTGTCGGAATTTGCACCACGGGCGGTGTACACAAGTGGCAAGGCATCAAGTGCAGCTGGTCTGACAGCAGCTGTTGTTCGTGATGAAGAGTCCCACGAGTTTGTCATTGAAGCTGGTGCACTTATGCTTGCTGACAATGTAAGTGAATCCATTGTGTTTACACTAACCCAGTGTTTCTCCCAAGGGCATTAGTGAAAATAGACATTTTACTTCTCTTAATTTGAGTGTGTAGAGACAAAGTGGTAAAGTGCAGAAATGTTTTACAGACTAGTGTTAAAATCATAATTTTACACCTAGCCTAAGAGGTCTGTAAAACGGCAGCCATACGGTAATGCCATATGGTAAGAGCCGTTGGTCAACTCTCCCCATTCACTTTCCTAGTAACTCCACTTTGTTGCCTGACTGTTTTAGATCTTACAGCAAAGCTGTATATTAGGATCCCGGGATTTCATCTCCGTAGCCAACAACTCAACCAATCACAGCGCAAGGCAAGCACAGTGTGCACCGCTGTGTTTCTTGCAGCACCATTAGATGTCGCTTGCATCCGCAGCGACCGTGCGGTGGGGGGGGGAGGGGGGAGAGAACCAGGAAGCTTGGCTTCACGCATAGCACTCGCTGCAAGTATTTCCCGGTAAAGATTACGGTTGCATAAGCTGCAGTTGCCAGGAAGAGGCAACTGCAGAGCCTGCCAGAGGATGAGTCTGAATTATCTTATTTTTCGTATTAACAAGCATCGACTTAATGAGATTACGTTGTAATGAGCCTTGGCAGGTGAGGCAGTACCATATTTTTGTGCATATACCTGCACCGAGAAGCCTAAAAATTTGTAAAGGCGACGTGTGGATTATGCAATTTTCACCTTAAGGTGCAAGCTAATTTCACCTTACAGTGTGGCTTCACGGCATTGCAGCACGCGCTGCTGCAAACTCGCATCATAAAACAAAATTCATGCTGCCATTAAGTCACTCCAATTATTCCAATTATATTGCGGGCTCCCAATTAGTCTGTATTTTGGGCAATCCTCGCTGAGTCAGAATAATCCGTCAGTTACTCTACATCGCTTTATGTCCATGCATATACTCGGGCTCCTCTTCTTGGGTTTGCCAATTGTACCGTCATTTTATAATCGTGATTTTAATTGTCATTTATAATAAATGTGGTGACACGGCAGAAGAGACTATACATGAAAGACAGCACATACACTTAGCTATAAACGTGCTACATTGCTACACACAGCACAAGTACACTCACATGCTCTGACAGCACATGGTGGGAGCCACTGCATAAATAAAGCTGCGCAAGTTCTTGTGTGAGACGCATGCAGACAATGTTGGCCTTGAACTTAGTCCAGTGATAAGTGAACTCAATCTCTAAACAAGATTGTTTTCTCCAGCATTTCATACACATTTACCTAACTAATAGAGGCCAAAATTATTATTTATGTAGACATTCAACTCTTATCTGTTGTTCACTCAGAGCTGCACTGGCACCGGCTGGAGTTCTCAGCTGGGTTTGCTTTCAGGGCGTCTGCTGTATTGACGAGTTTGACAAGATGGAACTCCGAGATCAGGTGGCCATCCACGAAGCCATGGAGCAGCAGACCATTTCCATTACCAAAGCTGGCGTTAAGGTAAACCAGCCCCCATTCCTCATTTCCTAGCCATAGACGATTTCCATGTGTGCATCACTGACCGTGACTTTTCCAATAAACTGTTTTGCAGGCAACTTTGAATGCTCGGACTTCCATCCTGGCTGCAGCCAACCCAATTGGGGGTCGCTATGACCGTACTAAGTCACTGCGTCAGAACATTGCATTGTCACCCCCTATCATGTCACGCTTTGACCTTTTCTTCATCTTGGTGGATGAATGTAACGAGGTGGGCCTCTTCATTGTTTGTGCTATTCACTGGCTAACACTTGTGAGGTACACGTTCACTTTGCAATTGCTTTCTTCTTAGTGAGGTGTGCACACTTAGACAAGTACATAGCTTGAGGATATGTGATGTAGTTGACAGGTATGGACAGTCATCTATAAAAATCACTCAGAATTCGTGCAACACTTCTTATGCATTGCGCCAAGCCACACACACTGTGATGCAGCTGGGCTTGAATATGAAGATGACACTGGTGCTGGCAGTGATCAAAGGGCAGGTGAGCCTCTGTGCATTTCTGTGCATAGGCATTGTTGCAATCAATGGAGTAGGCACCAAAACGATTTAATTGCTTGTCTCCGCATTGAATTCGCTTTCCAGTATTCCTGAAAGCATTCTGTGGGCAGCGTGGGAGCCAGTATGGTGTATTTAACATACAAGTGACAAAAATGTAACATGGTATGCATTTATTGACTGGTGCACAACAGGTCACTACAGTGATCGAATGCATTACAATCATCGAAGGAAAGATAATACTTTTTTAATGCAAGCCAAGTGACAGTTTTGGATTTGCGCACCATACCGCAAAATTGATCGGAATCTATATTTAGAGGGACTCTCCTTAGTTCGAACTACTTTGTATTCGAATAAATTTCTGGTCCTCTTGGAGTTCGAGCTCACGAGATTCTACTGTATGTATTTAATGAAGTTTCACTGTGCACATATACAGGAATTTTAGGTAAAGCTAGAATCAACATGCAGATGTGGCCTTACAACCTCAGCAAGTTTCAAGTGCTTGTTATGGCTTTGTGGTGCGGTTAATTCTCGCTCCACTTCTTTTTTCTTTCATTAATTACAGGTCACAGACTATGCTATTGCAAGGCGCATCATAGACCTGCATTGCCATCATGAAGATAGTCTTGAGAAAAAATACAGTCATGAAGACATTCAGCGTTACATCCAGTTTGCACGTATGTTTAAGCCTAAGGTAAGCAGGTCCCTTTTATTTCAACTATGGTACCAGAAAAGCCTAGCAGCATTAGCTTGCCGATGCAGAATAATTGTTTTCAGCTGTTTATAGTGGCCTTCAAACTTTATCCGTGACATTATAGTAACCATTGCTGTTGCAGCTTCCTGCTAGTGGTCATTATCATATCATGACAGAGGTAATATATTCATATGTATGAAAGATTAAAGAACAAAAGGTGTGTTAACCAATATCAAGTCTGGGAACGTTTCCTCTGAAAAGTAGTGCCCTAACCTTCAATGCATGGCCATTGTAGGAAACTGTGCACCGTAAGGCTTGCAAGAAACTTTTGCAGATTTAACCTTCCAATACAACTACTAAGCACCCTAATTAAGCAAAAGAAGTTTGTTTTCATTGCTTTGGCATTTTACTGGCTTTATCATTCATAAACAAACGATTCTGCTATTCTTTTCTCACTCCTTGTTGGGTAACTGGTTCACCTGATGACTCGCTGCATATCTGTGATGAGCATACTAACTGTGAACAGGTCAGCACAGAGGCACGGGACTACCTCGTGGAACAGTACCGGCAGCTGCGGCAGCGTGACGCGGGAGGCCTGTCCAAGTCATCATGGAGAATTACTGTGCGGCAGCTGGAGAGCATGGTGCGCCTCGCTGAGGGCATCGCTCGGATGCACTGCTCAGACCAGGCAAGTGGACCTGAACCAATAAAATTGGTTTTCTGGTCGTTTTTGGCATCTCTAAATTTTACAATTTACGATTTTCGATCTTGTGATGTATAACACCATTAATTTTATGGTTCTCACTCCACACCTAGCTCAGGGCAAAACTGATTTCTAAAAAATACAAATACATTCTTCGACCGGTATTTAGGCCCTAATTTCTTGAAATGGCTTGATTATTCGGATCACCGTAGCAGCTGTTAGAGACTCACACGCAGAATGAAGGTATAACGTCAGCCAAAGTTTCGGTCATTCTTGCTGTGACTGTAGAGCAGGGTTGGTCAGTATCTCTACAAAACAGTCTGAAATATTTTTCTTAGCAGTCAACGTCATTTTCTACCATGGTCTAGTATTTTCTGGCTTTGACTGCAGTATGTTTTAATTTTACGATTGGCAGTCTGCAGCTGATCTCTTCATAATGAATGCTTTCTTTTTCATATTTTTGTTTTTCCATGGCAACACCTACTCACAGGTCCTCCCCAAGCACGTGAAGGAAGCGTATCGGCTACTCAATAAGTCCATTATTCGTGTCGAGCAGCCTGACATCCACCTTTATGAGGAAGAAGAGGAAGAGAATGAGGCGGAGGGTGAAGACAATGCAGATGCCATGGAGGTTGATGAGCCACCTGCTAATGGGGAGGCACATGGTGAAGGAGACGATGTAAGTGACATTGGCATCATCCAGCCCAAGCACAAGAAGAAGGAAGCGGATGCCAAGAAGCTGCACTTGACAGCTGCTCAGCAGAAGGCTCTAACACTATCTTACGAGGACTACAAGAAGACAGCGAACCTGCTTGTGTTGCATCTGCTGCGCGAGGAGAGTCGCATGGAAGGTGTGTGCAAGTATCTTCTTTATGCCTTGCAACCTCTGAAGCCTGGTTCATATTGGCACTTGAAGCATGCTGTTGAACATTCTTCTGACTATTGCAGTCTGTGCCTGTTTTAACTAGGAGTGTACAAGTACTTGAATATTACTGAATCAAATTGAATAGTGAACATTTGAATAATTTGAATTGCAAATTGAATATATACTATTTGATTTTTAGAATATTCAGTATACAGTCGCCGACCGTTTATTCGGACCTCACGGGGACTGCGGAAATGTCCGAATAAACAGGTGTCCGAAAAAGCAGATTAAGAAAAGAAAATGAAATCCTTTATTTCCACGCGCTTATTCAGGCTCGGCAGTAGGCTTGAAGAAATCGTGAAGCGCCGTTGCATGCTGTTCCGTTTACGCGCAGTCAGATAAGCCTGAATCTCGGAGACGGTCGTACGGTCACTATAGGTGGTTGAAAGCAAAGTCACTGTTTGTGCATGCGACGGCAGCGTAGCACATTGTGCGTCATCTTCCGACTCGGAGTCATCGTCCGGCGGTGCAGCAGAAACCTGACGAATGATCTCGCCGTCGTTGAGTTCTGCGCATGTCAGTACTGCAGTGTCAGCACCTGTGAAACTCAAATGAGACGGTGTCCGGAATCGCAATGCAACCACTGCGCAGGTCTCGGCAGAACATTTTCCGTGTCAGTAGGGAGCACATCGGAAGGCGACAAATCTTAGGCCTCCCGGCACCCGCTTGCCAGCATTCCCCAGCAAAGTCTGCGCGGGCACTGTCGGCGCCATTAGACACTTGACACGATGTTTCCGTACGCCCCGTTAGATCACCGAAACCTCGACACAGCACACAAAGCACACACCACCTTGCCGACACCAGCCGCACAAACGAAAAACGTAGCCTGCTCGCAGCGTCGTGCGCGAAGAAACAAATCAGCTGCTGGATTGTCTTGACATGGCTTACTAAGCTGAAACTGGAACTGCTGTAGAGCCACTCTATCGAACCAGGCAGAAACGATGATGATGAGCGGAGATTTCCAGTAGCGCCACTTCGTGGGGCAGCAAGGAGGCTCTGTTCAAAACAAAAATGGCGTTCAGCAAGTCGAAATAGTCGGTGCATGATGCGCTCGATCGAGTTGGCTCAAGGAGTGTCCGAAAAATCAGACGAGAGGTTGCAACGTGTCCGAACTTTCGGCAGTTGTTATACATTATGGTCTATGGGGGGAATGGCGGTGCCGCGAAGCTGACCGAATAATCGGGCATGTCCGAATTTTTGGAGTCCGAAAAATCAGTCGGCGACTGTAGTCGGTTTAGAGACTCATGCACTTACAAGTGTGGCATGCACCCCGGAGCCCCTCATGCTCGAACTTGCCGTGACCCTCTAGATTTCAGTCTTTGACAGGTGGCAAATCACACCGAACCTGACAATGAAACAATGTGGGTGGTGCCTGCTCTTTACCATTGGCTTGGGCTACGTACAGAGCGGTGATAGAGTCGCATGATGCAGTCATTTCGTCTGTTGCCCAGATTGGTCTTACGAAAGTCGGGATAGCCCTTTTGAATTTTGGAGAAAAACTTGACAGCAAAACTTTTTATGTAATAAATAAAAGATTGCCACAAAACCGGTACACTATTAAACTGAGAACCCTATTGGTATTCAGTGCAACAGGATGTCACTAATTCATTTGCTTTATAGAGAAAACACATTTGCTTCTGTTCAAAAGAAATACTATCAATAAAAAAATATTTTCCAGACCTTCATATACTAGAACCGAGCTGTAATCAGTGCTGGCCTACTAATTCAGTGTTCCCTCTGATAAGAGTAGGCCGTACTGTATACCTTGATTTCTATGTACCCAAGTTACTGATAGCTTGCTAGATTCATTTTTGTGCAATGCTTGGAGACTCCTGAGCATGAGCAGCACTGTATTTTCTTGCCCTTTGTAAGCATTAAATTCCATGAAAATTTTTCTACTATTTGATATTTGATTCAATGTATAGAGGTTTTTTTTAAAATCTTGGTTCAATTCTATATTTGATTCAAAATCTACTATTCAGTATTCACACACCCCTAGTTAGAAGAAATCAGCCTACAACAGACTTTTCGATATAATGCACCGTAGTTCTCGCTTTGTTTGGGACTACTGTATGCTCTCAGTGGGCTATAGCTACATGTTGACTACAAGGAATAACATTCGGAGCAAAAAATATTTTGATGGGGAGATGCAGTTGGCTCTGATGTGCCGATAATCACTTGGAACAGATTTGGCTGAACCGATGTATGCAGTGTGCACTCTGTAGCTGTGGTCCCATAAAAAATGTATTGGAGGTCTTCTATCACAGTTCACGTTTACTTTTACTTAGTAGTGATCATTTTGGACCCCTTCATTTGTCATAATAATGTTGAACTGCAAGTCCGAGTTATGAAAGGCAGTTGAAATGGCTCATAAAACAGGCCAGTTAGTTGCTTTGATATGTGGACCTACTTTAGTCACGGTAGCCTATTCTCAGCACACTGTGTTGTTGCAGTGTTGATTGCTTGTGAATTCATGCAGCAGCTCACTTGTGGTATATGTTCAAATTATTGTTTGCACTGCAGAAGAGTCAAGTCAGAACGGTCTTGTTGAGTAAATTTTAATTTCCTCCGCAGAAGTAAATATAGCAAAAGAATGTGGAAGAGTGGCTGGCCTGAACTCGGTGCCATTGGTCTTTTTGTTTTTTTTTCCTTTGGTGCAACAGCTGCAGAGCAGGAAGGGGCAGCAGCTGATGATCATGGTGGTGTTCGGCGCATGGATTTGATCAACTGGTACCTGAAGGAAATTGAGAGTGAAATAGAGACAGAGGAAGAGCTCATCCAGCGTAAGACTGTTGTGGAGAAAGTTATCGACCGACTTGTCAACCGGGTGAGTGTGCCCTTAGCCTGAAGCTGCTTTTTAAAATTTCATATGAAACACTAGAGAATGTGCGTGAGTAGGCCCTCTGAGGTTCTTAATTAAACAGAGTTCGCCAGATATATTGTCGGTGACGTTATTCTGGCGCTGTGGCTTTCTTAAGCTGTGGGCTGGTGCCTGGTCTGCTTTTTTTTTTTTTTTTTGTATGTAAGCGTGTAGTTGCAATTTCTGCATTGCTAATTTAAACTTGCACATGTTTGCGATAAGGTTTATTTGTCAATGTACTGCTGTTTGTCTTTTTTTTTTTTTTTTACCTTGTACTGCATCCAGTCGGGCAGCAGTTCATTGTCGCCAGACGAAACCAACTCTGATAGCTGAATGACCATAGGTTTCTTCGCATCAGTCATTGTCCGGTACTTCCCTCACTTTACATTTAAACCTTGATATAATGAATTTCAATACTATAAAAAAAATCTTAGATTTAAAAAAGTATTTAACTTTTCCTAAGTTCATGTTGGTAGAACTTCTTGATGGTAGAACTTGACAATTACAGCTTATGATATTGACAGCTGCACTTATTTATCCTTTTCTCCGGGACTGCATTTCACCCACTAACAACTCAATGTTATTGCTCAGCGCAAGACGCTCCTGCATGATTTGGAACTTACTTAAATGTTATCGTTGATTTTATCTGTTGTGTATGTTCTTGCCGAATGAGATTGTATGTGCGACACGAGTTGTGTAGTACTTTCTGGAAGGCACGCGGGCACCAGCAATTATCCTGGAACCTTGAATGAGTTGCGTATAAAACCCGGCGCGCTTGACCTGCACATCAGATTTTCGACCATCACCGACTGTGCTCACCGCTATCATTGTGCTTGACTGTTGCTTGTTATTTCTGGGCACAGATTCGCCCAATAAAGAGCTACTTTTGCGATTCACAGTTTTCACTACCTTGTTCATCTTAATCACTACAATGTGACATATGGTGGAGGTAGCTTTGTGTTCACGCACTAGGTGCCACCACAGACCGACGAGCTAGCCGCAGGCTGAAAGGATTGCTGCCAGAGTACGAACCACTTCCCGAGAAGACCATTAAAATGAAGGCCAAGTCAACAGCCACAAGGCAGCCCCAGTGTCCTCCATCGTGCTGCAACCTCCTAGGGAGCCACCCACCTTCCACGGATCATCGTTTGAAGACACGGAAAACTGGCTGGAAACATACGAAAGGGTCGCTACATTCAACAACTGGAACTCTGATGACAAGCTGCAGCACGTATACTTCTACTTCGAAGACATCGCCAGTGTGTGGCTTGAAGATCTTGAGCCCACCCCGACAACGTGGGACCTCTTCCACGGCACCTTCTTAAACACCTTCACAAGTGTCGTCTGCTAAGAGAGGGCAGAAGCGATACTGGAATCCCATGTGCAGCTCCTAAATGAGAACATTGCGATCTACACGGAAGAGATGATCCTCCTGTTCTGCCACGCTGACCCAGACATGTCTGAGGACAGTAAAGTTCACTTCCTCATGCATGGTGTGAAGCTTTTTTCCGGATTGATTCGCAGTCCACCCAAGGCTGTCGCAGTTAACATGTATACTTATTCATCCTTTTCTCGGTTACTGCATTTCACCTGCTAACAGCTTAGTTCACCAGATGTCACATTCTAGTGACAGTGAACACAGTAGCGAAAACTGTGAATCACGAAAGTAATTCTTTATTGGGCGAACCTATGCTCAGAAAGAAACAAACAAAAAAAAGCAAGAGTCAAGCACAGATAGCTGCAAGCACAGTCGGTAATAAGGGAAAATCTTATCTGTGTCAAACGTGTGTCTTTCATACATGACTCGTCGAAGGTTCTAGGGTAATTGCTGGTGCCCATGTGCCTTCCAGAAAGTACCACACAATTCGTGTTGCGCATACAATCTGATTACACAATGTTTGGTGAGAACATACACAACAGATAGAATCAGCAATAACATTTGAGTGTTCCAAATCATGCAGGTACGTCTTGCGCTGAGCGATAACTCCAAGTTGTTAGCGGGTGAAATGCAGTCCCTGAGAAAAAGGATAAATGAGCACGTGTGTAATTTTTATGTGTTTCATGTTGATTAAGGTCCAAGCTCTCTAAAACCTCGATAAAAATATTGGCAATCTTCAGAGTACCATTAGTAATTTACTATAATGCTTATTTCTACAAAACCAGCTTTGATTCCGGTACTAGGGGATGAATGCACCAAGATTTTACCATACACTGATTCCCTCCATTCATGCAATCGCGGTGACTGCCACACAAAAGCACCAGTCCTACTCGCCTCCCACCCCAGAAAGAAAAAAAAGAAAATGTGCGGAGCAATGTCATTATTGCTACGTGACATCAGTAAATTTAGCTCTTTGTGATGACATCATAGCAATGTTGATGATGCTGTAGCGGCCGTGAGCAGGCCACAATGTGCAGGCAAGAGCGAGCCGCGAGTGCACCTCCGAACTGGTTTCTCTCTCCCCCCATCTCCACTCTCCACCAATGGTGAGGAGAGGGAAGGGCAAGCAGTGCCAAGGTGGGCTGAACCAAAAGAAAAAACAAAACCAATTGACACTTGGGATTCACGCCGTCAAGTCGTCTCTCTTCTCCACGCATACTCGCGTCCCAACAACGCCAAGTACGGCATTTCGAGACCAACCTTAGTATGAAATTTAAAAAAAAAAAATTTATAAGTGTCGCCCTTTTACATGCAAGAAATGTGTGTGTGGTGAAGTTTTGAAAATATGTGTCGCATTCCTTTTAAACATCTTGTTTGCTGCCGATTGGTTTCCCACAATGGGGTACTGTGATGAAAATTGGAAGGTGGCATGTTCTGAAAACTAGCATTAATTGTTGTGCTCTGCTTCCTTGGCAGGATCATATTCTTATTGAGCTCTCCAGGAGTGGCCTGAAAGGTGCAGAAGCAGATGGTGAAGGAATTGAAAACCCCATCCTGGTCGTTCACCCCAACTTTGTTCCTGAGCTGTCATGAAAAGCACTCCTCAGGATTGCCCACGTTTTTTTCTTTCGCCTATGGCACACCATACTGGGGACATGCAGCAGCTTGTTCACATGTACAAAGTGTATATATACTGTACTGCATAGTGCCCACACTTTCAAGAGACTGGGCCAAAGCATCCTCATATTTTTTTATATGTATTTGCGCATTTAAGGGCATTGATTATGGCTAGTGTCTGCATTTAGCAGTCCAGTGTTTGTGAACACTGGCATTCGTGTCAGTGAACTTTTAATTACATATTGAATTTATATACAATACTCTGCTTTTGCACAGTCATTTTGGAACTTTTAACGTACCCTGTTGAGCACTTGTGAAAGTTACTATGTTAAATAAAAAAAAATGCTGGTTCTTTGTGTTTGTGATGTTATGCATAAATTACATAACTAGCTTATTCTGTAAAAGTGTCATCACACAAATAAAGCTCTGTATTACATTGCCATCATAATTTTATGCCGCCAGTAGTGTTTTTATGCACACAAGATACTTTCAGAGGTTAAGGAGGTATCGGTGGCTAAAGGTACCTTCAAAGAAAGAGCTGAAATGTATTTACTTTATTTGGACTTAAAAAGCACAAGTGTTAGGAATCCTTACTAAGTATGTCTGCCTTGTGCATCATAAATGTAATTACGGTCGCACCTCATTACAGTAAGACTTTTGGTTATGCAAAACATGTTATAACTAGGTATAGTAAATATAATGGAAGTATGATCACAATTTCTTTTGAAATTTCCAAAGAAACCCAAGCGTCAAAATTTAATTTTAAAGGAACACTAAAGGAATATATTAAATAAAGCCATACTGAAAGATTAGGCTTCTTCATCATTCATAGCAAGAAAAAAGCTTTTGCAAGCAAGGAAATGATGAAAATGGAAGATCGGATTGCCACCACCTGTTTTGGACCATGGTATGTGCCTCTCTTGTGAAAGTGAAAGTTATTTCTTTTCAATAAAAAGAGGGCGCCAAGACAAAAGGCAAGAGCCTGACAAGGTCCTGGTCACCCGTAAAACAGCTGGCATTGTTCATTAGTACTTCACAACAAATTCACAATGAATTTCTCAAGCGCTGTAAAAAAGCATCTTGTGACATCAGCAGTGGCTACTCTAATTGTTCAACTACAGCTACATGTTAGAATTGAAAAGTTAGCTTCTCAACTTGTGATAATACTGCATTAGGGCACATTTGTCACTCTACATCACCAGCCATTGCTAACTGCACAGTATCAACAAGTTTTGGTTTCGGTCAGCTGTGCTTGTACTTCAATTTGGTGAATGACAGTTTCCACTTCGCGGCATGTCTTTCAGCGAAACCGTGGTCATCATCCGAGATGTGACTTTCGCTGCAGCGCTCACATCCCGATTTTTTCGCCAGTCAGCCGGTCGGCAACAGTTCGCCCGTCTATCGGGCGGGCTGGATGCCAGCATGCAGACTGCTGTATTGCTTGCACATTGCACTGAGTTAAGGAGGGACGCGGGTCCTGAAATGGCAAAAAATAACAAAAAAGTCGATTTTTGGAAAAGTGCATTTTCGCTACGTTTATACATTCAAGAATCCCTCCGCGAAATCTAGAAGCTAAATTTAATCGGAAAATAATAAAAAATTGCGCTTAAAGGGGCCAGGGTGAACGCGAAATGAGCAAAATTTGGTCAAAAATGTTAAAACTTCGCGCCATCACCATTTGCGAACGCGGTGGCCGATGGCCGCCATCTTGCTCTTGTTTTGAAGCTGTTTTCTTTGTGCGCATATTGCGCCAGTTCAAAATGGCGTTGGTGAAGGGAAACCGACGCTATCGCGTCATTTCTGGAGGCTGCGTCTGTGCCGCCGATTGGCCAAAGCGCGCACACCCCCTGCGCGCCTCGCTCCTATTGGTCCGGTGCTCCGTGGCGCGCGCGCTCGACTGCTCTCGCGTTTCGCTACGTTTGTTTATCTCTGATTTCATCACGCCCCTGTCTACGTTTGGTCACCCGCTTGCTTCGCGACGTTTGATAAGGTGCTCATTTCGCTGCCCGGATGGCTGGAAAAGATCGTCATCTCAAGGCTACTACGCGTCAAGCGGCTGTGGAATGTGCGACAGAAGGCGGCTAGGCCTGTCATACTCGCGGAGTTGTCGGTTGCTGGTCTGCCTGGACATTCTACCGGATCGAGTTCCGAGCTGCAAACCGCCATGTCTAGAGTCAACACTTCGTCCGCCCACGCCATGCGTGTTGGCACAGATCGTGCAGGCACCGTTTCCTTCACGACTGAAGAAAGTAGCGAGCTCCGGAAAACGTGCCTGGCGTCACAGTCTGCAATGGAACGAAAGTTCAAGCTGCTAGGTGTCGACACGTGAGAGGACGTCAACGACAGCGGAACTAAATTTGCAATCATGGATTTATCCGTCGTACAAAAGTTCCTTAGACTCGTGCTGTGTCCGGGTGCGGCTAGAAAGCGGCGATGCTTTCAAGGACCCCGCCAAGGAGTACGGGCTCTCAGCAATGCTCCGACAATGTTCTGTCGTCACAATGCTGCGAGAGCAAAGGGAGAGCCTGAACCTAGGCACCACTACAACTTGCCAGAACATGTGGCAGAAGCAATGCTGCCTGTATATTCGCGGCTATCAGAAAAAAAACCTGCTCCAGAGATACCAGCGAGGCAAGACACATAATTCAAATGCGAGCCTTCACTCAGTGATTTGGAGCGTCTCAAAAAAAACAGCATGCATCTCTCTTGGCCGTGCAAGCTGCTGTTGGGGAAGCTGTCCTACGCTTCAACACTGGGAATCTGCTTGTGTCCACTGCAATTCTACAGCAGCTACACATGAATATTCCTGGCACTGCATCTCAGCGAGCAAAGGAGAAAGATGACCATCAAAGTGCTAACTCCAGCAAGAAGCGAGAAGCCTCTTTGAGCACAAGGAAGCTGGCCAAAAAGCGGCATAAAGATAGGATGTATCCAGATTATGCCCCTGGTGAATTTCCTTGAGATTTTATTGGTATGTTCTCAATAAAGATGTTGCAGAATGTTTTTCCTTGATTTCTCAAAACAACAATTCTGACTGACTTCCAATTTTGGAGGTAAAATAGCTTCTGTCCTATTTCAGCTATCAACTTAATATTTTTTTTTTTTTGCCAGAAAGAGAAATGTATGCAGTAAGCAATATGCACCTTTTCAAAGCAGTACTCTTCTCAAAAAGTTTTTGAAATGGGTCACATGCCTGACATATCAAGATGGCATTTTTTTCTCACAACTTTGATGAGCTCTAACTCTTGCTCAGATTAGCCTAGAACGTTGATTAATACCTTATGGCACTACCTGAACATTCGAGATAGTCTTTATACTCAAATTACTGTGTTAGGGTTTTCTGTTTAGATGGTAATTTTCCTCCAAACGAAAAACCCAGCTTATACAATGCTTTTAGAGTATATCAGAAACTACTTATCCCTCGGCAAAATTGATTATATTTTTAGAATCTGCATATTAAAATACATAAAGTGTGAAAATTTCGTTCTGATCTGTCCACAAATAAAAAAGTAGTGTTTCAAGTGTAGCCTCCCCCCTTAAAACGAACTATTACTCACGCAACCGCTGCAAACGAAAGTGTGGTCCCTGTCGGTGCAATCGTAGATGGATGGAAACCATGCAATTTTGAAAGCACGTAGCCAACACGCACCGAGTCAAAATTAAACAGCTATTTGCCGCATCCGCTGTGGATGAAACTGTGGTCACTATGGACGCCGCAATCACAAATGCTGAATACGCTGTTTCGAAAGTGTGCGGCCAACGCGCTCTCGGTCAAAATGAAACTACTGCTTGCCACAACCGCTGCGTACGAAACCACGGTCGCGATTGACCCGATCACGGATGACGACTTCGCACTTCTGAAAGGCACGCGGCTAATGTGCACAAGTGAAAACGAAACTTGTAGCAAGCGCAACCATTGCGGATGGAACCAAGCACGTGGTCGCTATTGACGTGATCACGGATGGTGTAAAGTTTGGAGTCTGGCATTTTCTCCCGGTATTTTTCCCATTTACTGGCCACTTCATCCTGCGGCAACTGTGCCTTCTTTGCCTGCCTGTGCTCTCGAGGTGCTTTTTGTCGTTTGGCGATCACTTCTCATATCTCCCTGTTCCACCAGCTTTTTGGTTTCTTTTTTCCTTTTCAACGAACATGTTGTTTCTCTTTCCGTATTTCTGTCCTTATTATACTTAGAAGCTCACTATACTCCCACTCTTTACTTGGCTATTTGCAAAGTTCTTCCTCGAATCTTGTGACTATATTTGTTATTTGTTCAGCATTCAAATTTGGACTGGCCATATTGCACTCCTTGCTCTCTTTCCTAACTACATATCCCATTTTCAAAATGATACGTTTATGGTCACTCCCTATGCTGCTATACCTTTCCTCATCAATGACCATTTCTCTCAACTTATGAATTCCTTCTATCACTAGCCAGTAATCAATGGTCGACTGCCAGTTTCCCACTTCCCACATGATCTGCCCTTCACACTTATTTATTTATTTATTTATTTATTTATTTATAGTCCCCTCGGGGCTTACATGAAGGGCTAATAGATACAGATAACTATACAAAAAAGAAAACAATCAGATAACAGTGCGTAGTCCAATGTGAAAATAATGCAAGTTAGAGTGACACAAGCATATCATAAAAATAGACACAATATTATGCAGAGAGGTAATACACATGAAATATAAATGCGTGGTGTACATAATGAAAGTTAGAGTGAGAAGATAAGCACATATTGATAGAGATAAATCCTAATACAAAGGTAGGTAGGAAACGGGAATGATTTAGAAACACTACTGGTCAGAAGAAAACAGAGCTACTCTACACGTGTAAATATATTAAAGTTGAGGTATACTAGATAACGTCGGTAAGTGCCTTACGGAAGTTGTAGGTGTTAGCAATACAGACTTAATGGATTCGGTAGGTGATTCCATTCCTGGCATGTTTTTGGATGAGATGAGTTGCCATAAGTAGATGTTCTGTGGAATGGGATGTTCACTTATGACGGTCCAAGCATGCAGAAAGAAGCTGGTTTGATATAGCGCGATTTGAGTGGGAATTGAATGGTATATTTTATGGAACAAGCAAAGGCGTGCAATTTTTGTGTTTAGTGAGGGGATATGTATTGAGGGCAAGTTTCATGCTATTTACGCTTGCTGTGTGCTGGTAATTGTTAGGAGTAAAATGAACGGAATGATTCTGTACAGCGTCTAAGGTGTTAATTAGTGTTAATTGATGAGGATCCCATATTGATGATGCATATTCTAAATTAGGTCGAATGTAGGTGACGTATAGCTGTTGCTTTAGAGAAGGAGGTGCCAGCAGGAAATTGCACTTCAGGTAGCCCAGCACGCGATTACCTTTGGGTGTAATATGTTCAATATGTCACTTCCATGAGAGGTTATTTGTAATGCGCACTCCGAACATGATACTTATAAGTACTTATAACATGATACTGATTCGAGTGAGATGTTAGTAACATTGTAATTAGGAGAAGTTACTTGGTTACGTGAGATTCTCATGAATCTACATTTTGAGGTGTTAAGATTCATGTGCCAGCGAGAGCACCAGGTTGTTACATTATCTCAATCTGATTGTAGTGTAACGATGTCAGAATCATTAGTTACCTTCCGTTAAATTATGCAATTGTCGGCAAATATACAGAACTGGTGATTTGATTAGACAGGTCATTACTATAAATGAAGAAAAGTAAAGGCGCCAACACAAAGCCTTGAGGTAAACCCGATTGCACTTGTACGCCTGGTGAGCCATTGTCATTAATAGTTACATATTGAGTATGACTAGAAAGAAAGCTACAAATCCATTTTAATATTAAAGGGCCAATATTTAGAATGCTTAGCTTATAGATAAGTAGCTGGTGATTAAATTTATCAAAAGCTTTAGAAAAGTCTAAAAAGATGCAGTCCGTCGCAAAACGCAAGTCCAAAAACCCATGCAAGTCACTAGTAAATGTTAATAGTTGTGCTTCACAAGAATGATTTCCTAAACCCGTGTTGATAACAGCTAAAAAAAAATTATATGTTCAAAGATTTTGCAAGGCACCGAGGTTAACGAAATAGGTCTGTAATTCAGTGAGCTATGTGGGTTCCGTGATTCAAAAAGTGGGATCACCTTACCGCTTTTTCAGTCAATGAGTAGGGCACTGTCATTAAGTGCCCTGTTAAGGCTTGTATTCACGATAACGAGGTTATGTTGCTCACAAAGATCTAGCATTGACTTCCCGTTGTTGGTATAGCCATCCAGTTCCTGTATGTGGGCATTCATGTCACCTAATAGGATAATTTCAGCATGATTCCCAAAACCCTTAATATCAGCACTTTTCACCCCACTAACTCTTGATTCTTCTCTGTGCAATTGTTTCCGGTCCGCAAATACGTAATGCCCAGCCAAGTTTTTTTCCCACTCATTGTACCTGATAACCAAAGATGCTCTTGACATATTGAATTTACTCTTTTCCATTTGGCTCCCTGATGGATGAGCATTCCAACTCCCCCTCCCTTTCTTTCCGGCTTAGTTTTGTTGCACCCTTCCCAAACATAATTCTCTATCACTGGTGGCTCGTCCGAGTCTCTAAGGTGCTTTTCTGTAACCGCTTACGCCCCTATTTGTTCTCTATTTAACTGCTCCTCAATCTTCGCCCACTTTTCCTTTCTTTTGCCACCCAGCATGTTTATGTAGCCTATTGCACGGTGAGCTCTCTTGTTTTCCTCCTTTTTCTGTTATTGACAATGATACTATTCTGAGGTTCCCCTAGGGTTCCTTCTTCACTGCTACCTACTCTGGCCTCCTGAGCGCTTGTGGGCCCCTAAAAAAGCAACAGCGTGACCAGCAAGTCGCCAGCCCTTTTCTCATCCAAGCTTGTAATTGAAATGGATTTTGTCTCGTTCAAAACCGCCACACCTTCTCACTTCCCTGTTTACTTCGACAACCTCGAAACCTTTTTCTCGGCTCATTTTCCATATTGCCTCATTAGCAGCCACTACGACTCTTTGTACAAGTGTCACATACAGGCACCTCCGGCACCATGCACACCATGATCTGTTGCATACCACCTGAGGGGACAGCTCGCGCAAGTTGTCTGCACCCCTTTTCATTTAGACTCGGTGCAGTGACAATCCCTGAGGCTTCTGAGGTCCGCATACTGGGTCTTGATATTCACCACTCCGGCAGTGGTGCACACTGGCTCCGTAAAACCAGGCAGAGTTCGACAAAAACACTTAACCTTATTCGTTGCATTGCAGCAAAAGCAGCTGGAGCTCGTACTGACATAGCTCGATGGTTGGTGTGCGCAATCTTGCAGCCACGAATTTTATATCAGGCACAATTTCAACGGCTGACTTTGGCACAGCTGGCACAGTTGGAGACGATTAATCGCGATGCTATGCGCACAATCACAGCACTGCCCCGCATCACTCCGATACCAACCTTACAGGAACATGCCCAGCTCAACACAATTGCAGAGCTAATTTTGCAACGTGAAAAAGCACGTGAAATAAAAAAACAACTTATTCCGGCTGTCGCTGCGTTGCATGCTCATTTTCAACGCGGCTCTCGGATTGACAATCAGCCCTATCCAATGCCTCCCTGGGAATTCACCAGCATCACAACTAATAAGCCAACGAAGTTACGACGCAGAGATACAACAGGTATTATTGGTGAACACAATATCGTCGATGCATCATGCGCTAACACCTGCAAAGTCTATATGGATGCTGCCATTCTCCCAGACGGCGGAAGGACATCATTCCCGAGTACTACGCATAATAATTTCATCAGCGGCCACCAGTGCTATTTATCTACAGAAGCCAGCGCTCTAGTAATGGAACTTCAAGCCATCCACGACGCTGTGCAATATGCGACATCTAAGCTACCTACCATCAAGCAACTAGATATCTTCACTGATACTTTAGCGGCTATTCAGGAACTCAAGAACGTTGATAACGCGATGGAAATCTACGAGACAATACCCACTATGAATAGTAAAACGGCTACTTGCGTCAAGGTACACTGGATTCAAGGCCATTCAGCGAACCCTCACAACATTGCTGCTGACCAGCAGGCACACTGCCCTCCTAATCCTGATCTTCCGCCTATTCCCCTCCCACCTCAACCCCTTAACTCGCTCCAAGCCTGTAAAAATTTTCTCCGGCAGGACACGCGCTCTTATCCCACCGTGTGTCTGCTCCCTCCCCCTTCACCTTACTAGGGCGGAGGAAGTTGTGCTTAGGAGGCTTCGGGCCGGGGTGGCCCTTACACCGGCTGTTATCTCAAGGTGGAACTGGTCGCATTTACCACTGGGTGCTACGTGTCCATACCGCTCCGTTCCTGTGATGGAAGCAGATGCATACCAGCTAATATGGACATGTACTGGTTTAAAATCGGAACGCTCGCTTCTCCTACTGCAAGCCGGCCTCTGCTACAGTGTGACACCCAGCTATGACTGCTGGATACATGACAACAGATTCCACAAAACACTACTTCAATTCATACACAACACAGGCCTCGCAGCACACATATAATGCACATATGCACCAAGAATTATGCCTTAAGGGCAAGTCTTTATCGCAAAAAAAATAGTCTGCCCCATCTGCCAAGCACTGGGCTAGTCCTGTCCCGTGCAGATCATTTAGCCCACCTGCTACTATGACAAGGTTGCGCATGTGGGCATTTTCCGCGAGCTTTGCTTTTGCTCGCTCCATGACAGAACCCAGTGTCCACCCAGGAAATGTCCTTACCACGACTCTCTTATCGCCTTTCACCCACTTCAGAATTGCTTCTGAGCATCTAGCTAGGTTTGAGTCACCGGCTATAATCGCCATTTCACTCTCTCCTTCCTCTACCTGCTTCCCTTTGTCCTTTTCCGCATGAGTCTGACGTGACAAGGGGCATTGACTCCTGCGCTCCTGCTTTTTTAGCGTGGCGGCCTCAAGGTAGGTGCCGCTCTGTCCAGTTATCCCCTCACTACGTTGCACGCATTCCACGTGCTTTGCTGGCACTCCCTCTCCTGTCACGTTGGGGGACTGCGTTCCATTGTCGCGCCCATTCTCGTTCACAATGGCGACCATGTTCAGCTTTTTCTTGGCTGCCTGAAGTATTTTTTTTCCACTACCTTCCATGCATCACGCCATATTTATCTCATTTTGAGCTCTTCGACCTGTTTGACAAGCTCATCCTGGAAAGCCTCCATTTTCTTTAGCCTAGCATTGACATCACAGTGTGTGCCGATTGGCTCTCCATTCTCATCTGTCCCCTAGTCTGCCTTGAGGGACCTTCGACACACTGCAGGCTTTCCCGACTTTCTTGCCAAAGCTTTTTCTAATGCAAATACTATAATGCAGAGCACGTGCCTTCTAGCAAAAAACTGCACAGTATCTAAATCCTTAAAATGCCGCAAAGTAATTCTAGCCAATGTTTTAAAAGCGATCAATGCCGCAGACTTAAGGTATGCCACGTTTTCGCACGTGTTCAGCCACGCTCTCACTTTCCTACCAAAGCAATATTCCCGATACCAAAGCACACGCAGTAAAATTGCTAATAGCTATTATTCTTTCCACTTCCAAGCTACTATTTAAAGGCTATAAAGACTTATCGTCCCACCCAGTTGCACGTGTTGAAGCATGTGGTGCAAAAGGACGCTCTGACTATCCTGCAAAACCAAATATATGTGAAACACACCCATGCACACGAAAAAAGAAAGAGAAAGAAAAGAAGGGAAACTACCAAATTATTATTGAAAGGGCAAAAATGTCAGCAAATGAAAACGATAAGCAAGCTCAAAGCATGCAAAAAAAAACTTGATTTCGACACCGCCATGGAGCCCTGGAAAAACACGTCCATCCGCCACAAGATCTCATGCTACTCCACTGGTACATACTTGGGCGCCCGCCCTCTAGTGGCAATGGGAGGTGCTACGTAAACTATATAGTACTTGCATCGAGCAGGCTTATTCAGAAAAGCTGAAGCAGGCAGAAAGGGTAATGGCCAAGTCACATGAAAAGAGTGGGATGTAAAAACGTGTTGCTTGTCTACATGTTGTCTTAAGTTTGTTGCTGATTGTGTGCTGTGCCTAAAATTAAAATATCATTGGTCAAATCTCGATATAACGAATCACGCAGGACTGCCGAAATTTTTCGTTATATTGAAATATCGTTGTAATGAAAAACTTGCAGTTATAAGCCAGTGGACAAACCTAGGAATGAAAACGACGTACCTTGGCAGTAGACACGTGTGCAGACAAGCATACTCTCAAATATAAAAGTTTCACTCACTTCAAAGCTGCTTTATTTGAAGAAATCAGTGATTTTCTTCTGGTACGTGCAGCACACACAACCAATTAGGAATGCGTCTACATCTTCTCCTTTGCACAATACTTCATCGGGTACGTCATTGCACCGAGCGATGAAAGTGCAGACTTTGTACCATGTGCACTAAGACATCAATGTTTGACACGATCTCCTCTTCTGTGTTCGGTGACCCAGAGTCATCTTCCTTCGGGTTGTCGTCACTGGAGACGTCGCGAATGCAGTTAACAATCTTTTCAGTTGTCAGGTCCGCCACTGTTAGTGCTACGCTGTCGCTCTCTACGTAGTCTTTGAAGGAAGAGATGGCGGGCAGCAGTTCTGCAACTTCGGTCCACAGGTCTCCTGGTTTGTTGTCGGTCACCTCCAGGTCATCTTGAAACTGCACAGGCGCTTTGACAAGCCCTGCTTTTCGCCAGCAGTTGCTAATGGTAGACAGCTTCAAGTTTCACCAAGCTCCTGTGGGCATTTGCGCTGCCTGACGAATATTGATTGCAGTCAGCTGCTTTAGGTGGAGGTTGATAATCAACCGCTGTACAAGGCACTTACGAAATTCTGCTTTCACACTCTTTATAATGCCCTGGGCTAGGGGATGCAGCAAGGATGTGTTTGGCGGCAGAAACTACAAGCGAACGTGCGTCAAGTGAACATTCAAAATGTAAGCACAGCAGTTGTCGACAACGAGTAAAATTCTTCGGTAATCTCTCCTCATTTGGTCGTCGAGTATGATGAGCCACTCGGAAAAGAGTTCTCTCGTCATCCAGGCTTATTTGTTTGCGCGGTAGTTGTATGGTAACATGACGTTTTTCATGCAGTGAGGCTTTGCGTATTTGCCGATGATGAGCGGTTTCATTTTCTTCGTGCCTGTTGCATTGCAGCAGAGCAGGACTGTCGCATGAAGATGCGACTTCTTCCCTCATGTGCACTGCTGCCCTTAGAATTGCATCGTCCGGCCTGGCAGGAGCTGACAAAAACATGCGATCTCATCTGCATTGAAAATATTGTCTTCAGAGTACGATTCAGCCACCTCTAGAGAACCATCATTGCACCAGGAATCTGTCAGCAGCCTTTTCCTCGCCTGAGACTAACTGCCAAGTTATTCCGTTCCTTTGGCGGAAATGAAAAGGCCAACCCGCACTGGCATTGCACCCAGTTATTTAAATGCATCGGCAAATGCAAGGGCTTTTTCTTGAAGCATTGGGCCAGACATGGGAACGTTTTGCAGTCTGGCATCTTTGAACCTTGTGAGAACAGCTTGGTCCACATTTTTTTAGTTTGGTTGCAATTTCCAGTGAAGCTTGACAATCTTGTCTCGTGTCTTTCAAAATGATCGCAGTGGTCGATGGGGCAATGCCTCACTATCTGCACACGTTGATTTGCTTTTTCCCTGCGTCGATTTCCTGCAATACGTCCAATTTGTCCTGCAGCAAAAACTGCTTTTGCTTCTTCTTGGTGCCATTGCTAGCTGTATTCATCGTTGGATCTCGCATGAACATCGCCAAACCTTTGTCGTGAAGTTTTGTGAAGTTTGAGGTGAAGCAGTTGGCACTCAACATGGTGATGATAATAGCTACTGTACTCGTGGTTACTGTTTGACGCGAGAGTTGCGGCGCTGTTACGTTTAGCCAAACTCGTAATACTGATGTTCCTCGATTATAAAGGGGAAAATAAACGACGTGCATACTGAAATATGCACTGTATTGAAATCCGTAGTTCTGAAATATTTTGCATTGAAAATATAGGCAGTCTGGCAGGGATTCTTAAAATATTTGTAAATTTCAGAAATTCGTTAATGTGGGGTTCGTAGTGATGAGAATCAATAAAGTGTGTGTGCATCCCACATATGGTGCGAGCTTAGGGCAGACTTAAAGAAAACCGTCCTATCCTTTCCCTTTCATGTATGAATTCTGAAGTTCAGGGGTTGGCAGGTATGCTTGTCTGAATCAGCAGTTCAAAACTCATCAGCCTTCGGCTACCTGGTAAGGTGCCAACACGGTGGCCATAGAGCTTTAAACAAAAATTACTAGAGGTAACTCTGGTGCTAGTGTCTGCGGGAGTTGCAAGCATTGCAGTTCAGCCAGCATGCGAATCCAGGGCAGTACTACATGAGAGAGAGAGAGAGTGTGTGTGTGTGTGTGATTTCTTTAAAGTTTAAGGCAATAAAGGTGAATAAAGCGCAGTAAGTAAAGCCACAAGCATGAAGGCTGGGCAAATCATGTGCTAACTATCATTCCCGTACTAGCAGAATGATTGCAGAGCCAGAGTTTATTTCTCCTCGACTAACTTTAATAGTACACTCTATGCTGGCAGTGCTGCTGCCTTGCATCACACTCTAACAGCACTGCTGGCACCTGCTCTACAGCACCTTACCCGCAGGGGCATTTTCATCAGCAGGACCCGAGCACATGGAGGTTGTACCCTCCTGTATCTAGCCATATGTGGCTTAGCTGTGTCCTTGAAAAGGGGGATAATGGAGGTTGAGCTGAAGCAAGGTGTTTAGACCTTTATGGCCCCAGCGGAGGTAACACACCTCTTTGGCCTCCGCTTCACGTAGACCGCGCACGCACCCAGCCTCATCCATTCGAGGGAAATTGGTAGTTGCCTTATCCTGTCTTCTTCTCCAATCTTCGTCTTTCTTTCTTACTTTAAATGTTTCCTATCTTCTCTTTCTACTTTTGTTTTTCCAGGCAGCAAGGGTTAACCTTGTGTGGAACAACCAACTTTGCTTGTACATATTTGGTTATAGCAGAAACATACACTTGGTGTCTGCAGGACCTGTTTCTTACAAATCCTATGACGGCCCCTTGTTTTGGCTCCACAGTGGGCGGCTAGCATTACTGCCGAAATTTGTAATTATACTTATGGACAGTTTATCTCCCAAAATTCCCTGATCGCCCTCAGAAATGAGGGTGCACCAATTCAGTCTTTTAATTTTTTGGCAACCAAATGCAAAACTTTCCACGGTTTCTAGCGATCCATAATGATGCTTGATTCAGAATGCCAGACTGGAGCTCTTGATACAGGCTATAAAGTAATGAAAGTGGCAAATGGTGATCTCCCTTTGCAACTCCACGATAAAAGAGAACATGACAAGCTGCCTAACCTAGTGTCATTTGGGGGCATCCCAGTGGTAGTATCACTGCACTGTGCCATGAACACCACCTATGGTGTTGTCTCTGATGATTACTTAATGGAATTGCACTGATAGTACCTTCTTCCCTCCCTCTCTTTTCTTCTCTTAAACCCCTTCCCCTGTGTAGGGTATCAAACTGGGCATGCGTCTGGTTGACCTCCCCACTTTTCCTTCCTTCCTTTTCCTCCTCCTCCTCCTACTAAATCGAACTGACTGAAACTCGATTATTAGAAGGCGAGTGACGGGAAAGAGACCTTACTTTTGGTTCAAGCATACTGCCCGAGAATATTGAGGCAAGATACATGTCCCAAATCCTTTGCAATCCCTTATGTGCCAAATCCTTTGCAATGCTTCTAATGCCAATGATACGGCCACAGTTCACAGAACCGCCGAGGCTAACAAACACATGCTAAATGTAGCACTCATGAAAATTCACCTGGGACATGCGAAAACACTCCGCACAGTGTCAACTGTGATGGCGAACATGCCACGTACTCGCAGTCTTGCCCATCGTGGAAGAAAGAAAAGATTTCCTTTAAGGAGGCACGAAGACAGGTACCATGCCTGCCAAAGAACAGCTTTGCCGATGTGGTGCATTATGGGGCAACGCCACAACGGCACCCGGCGGCTGTCTTGCCCATGCACAGTGAGCCAGCGGCAACGCCATCCAAGAAGAGCCCATCAACCTCTGGGTTAGTGGGATCCAACGTCTCATGTTTCAAGCAGAGACTTTCGCAGCATACACACCAATCGCAAGAGTGGAAATCCAGTGCTTTGCCAGAGGCGATGGAAACAACACTGAGCATGACTGTTTAGTCAGCGCCCAATGAGTGGCACAATTCTATTCGGCGCTCCAAAAAAGACAAACCTCATGTCATGGCGACCAGGAAGGGCATTGTGAGCTAGTGTTTGCCTCCTAAACACACAGCACAAACACTATTCTTACCATGGAGACACAGATACTTCAATGGAATGTAAGAGGACTTCTCTGTAACCTTGATGATATCAGAGAGCTCCTCCATAAATATAGTCCAAAGGCGCTGTGTGTTCAAGAGACACATTTAAAATGAACCTATGCAAACTTTCTACAGCAACATGTCACTTTTCGCAAAGACCGTGATGTAGTTACTGCTTCATCTAGTGGCGTAGCGATAATTGGTGGACAAGTCTGTTGCTTGTCAGCATTTGCCACTATGGATACCCCTCGAGGCAGTGTCAGCTGGAGCAATTCTTTTTAATGGATTGATCGCTGTCTGCCCTTATACATTGCTCCTAATTTTAAACCCAAAAAGACAGATTTGTATGACCTCAGTGGCCAGCTTCCAGAGCCTTATGTGCTTGTCGGAGATCTCAATGCCCGCAATACTTTGTGGCGAGACTCCCGGTGTGACATAAAAGGTCACCTCATAGAATGCTTTCTTATAAACACAAGCATATGCTTCTTTAATAAGAAGGCAACCTATTACAATCTGCATCGTAATACGTTCTCATTTATCGATTTAGCACTTGGATCGTCTATACTTTTTCTGAAGTTAAAAAGGAATGTTATTGGAAATCCTTTTGGGAGTTACCATTTCCCTATAATGTTGAACATGGTCAAGCAACATGACTCTCCTTGACGTGTCCCTTGATGGAAACTAGCGTCCACTGATTAGGATCATTTTAAAGGGTCAACCTATTCATCACAGGATTTTATCAGGAATTTTAGTATTGACAATGCAGTAGCATATTTTACAGCTTTTATTAGTGATGCTGTAGAAACAAAATGTAATTAGTGTAAAAGACATGTACTCTGATGGAGTGCAGAGATGCGTGGAAAAAAGAAAATTAAGCGTGGAGAAAGCTGCATCGATACCAAATACAGAAAATCTTGTTGGATTCATACACATCAAATCAAAGGGAGGCAGACGTGACGACATGCTAGGAGAGCGAGCTGGGAGAAATTCTTACAAGGAGACGAAAGTTTGGAATAGTCTTGGAAGGCTAAAGGGACAGCAAATCCACCCATTGCCTTTGGTCAATGACGAAGAGAATACGTTGGAAGACCAGGCTGACGCTCTTGGCAAACATTTCGAGTGTGTATCAAACTCCATACACTTCTCAGAATCATAATCATTCCTTAATTACAAAGTAGCAGAACTTGAGTCACTGGACCGTAAATGGCAATCGAATGAACCATGCAACCGTCCTTTTAATATTGCCTAACTGAGAGCTGCCTCAAGCATATGCAGGACCGCTGCACTGGGAGCTGACAGAATCACGTATGACATGATTAAAAACCTACACACTGACACACAGATGACACTTCTTGCACTTTTCAACTCTTCTGGGCTGCTGGATACTTTCTATCCTCGTGGAAGGAAGCTATTGTTATTCCAGTTTTGAAAGAGGGTAAAGACCCTTTTTTGGTGGCAAGTTACCGCCCAACAGCCCTAATAAGTTGCCTTTGCAAGCGTTTTGAAAAATGATTAGCAATTGACTTATACAACTTGAACTGAACAAAATGCTTGATCCCTATCAGTATGGCTTCAGAGAAGGACAGTCCACAACTAATCATCTTGCACACTAATCAGTTGTACACTCTTCATCGTTAAGATGAACACACACTGTGCTTCATTACCCCCAGCTATTTCTTATTCTATCTATATAAACGACATACAAATAAGTTTCAAATCCTGTAACCTGGCAGTGTGCGAGAGACAAATACAGCAGGGCTTGAAGAAGGTCTCTAAGTGGGGAGATGAAAGCACCTTAAAGGTTAATCCCCACAAAAGTTCTGTTCTTTTTACAAGAAAGAGAGGCCTGGTTCCAGATCCTGGTGTAGAACTGTATAGGCAACAAATACCTGTGAACAAAGAACACAAGCGTTAGGCATTATACTTGATGCAAAACTGACTTTCATTCCACACATCAAATATCTCAAGGCAAAATGCTTAAAAAGAATGAACCTACTGAAAATTTTATCTTGCACAAGATGGGGTAGTCACAGGAAGTGTTTAATCAACCTCCACAGAAGCCTCATTTGCTCATGATTGGATTACGGTGCTGTGCTATGTCACTCTGCTGTGCCAAGTGCATTAAAGATGCTCGATCCCGTCCACCATCTAGGTATCCGCCTGGCCACTGGTGCCTTCAGAACATGCCCTATTGAAAATCTGTACGTAGAATCAAATGAGTGGTCACTCTATCTGCAAAGAACATGCATCGGCTTCACATATATTCTTGAAGTTCACTGCAACCGTGAAAATCCTTGTCACACCACAGTTAACGATTTGACCTGTGCTGCACTTTTTTTATAATCGATCCTCTGTGAGACCACCTTTATCACTGCGTGTGGGGGAACTCTGCGAAGAAATGGATGTCCCTCTTTTCAAACATTGCCTAATGCTTCCAGCGAAGCTGTTAACACCTTGGGAGTGGCTATAGAATGTGATATATCTTTTGTAGAAGTTTCAAAGCATGCTCCAGAGATTGTAATATAAATGTATTTCTTTAAGCTTCAGTCCAAGTACTCTTGCTCTGAATTCTACATAGACACATAAAAGTCACATGTTGTATCTTACATAGCCGTTGGTCTCTTTTTCTTAGAATCTGGCATATTGCACCCCCAAACCAGTATCTTTACTGCAGAAGCCTATGCAGTATTGTCTGCAGTAAAACACATCAAGAAATTAAAACTAGAAAAGGCTATAATAGTATTCACAGACTCGTTAAGTGTTGTAAAGGCTTTAATGTCTCTATAAAAGCATGAAAATCGAATTTTTATTGAGCTGTATTCACTCTTGAGCACTATTCATTTATCTTAAAGGCATGCAATAATATAATGGATCCTGGGCACAGAGGCATAGAGGGCCATATGCATGCTGATGAAACAGTCACATGAGTAGCAACAAAAGATACCAATTCCTTTATAGCTGCCATCCTTGACTTCACGAACTATTGTTAATTTATTACACCATATGTTTGGTGCTGCTTTTTGTTGCTCCATATTGTTACACCATATGTTGCTCTTTGGCCAGAACTGGCACCATAAAAACCCAATAATCAATCAATCACACAGCACCTTGGTCAAAGCAGTATATTGGCTTTTGATACAAAGGCACATGCTGTGCCCACTAACTATGGCCATGATAATCTGCAGCATTAGTGCAGTACCTTACAATGATCCACTTGATTTTCCAGTGTGCAGATTTCATTCCGGCCATGGCGGCCGCACTTCGGTGGGGGCAATACACAAGAATGCTCGTGCATTTCGATTTAGGTGCACAATAAAGAAACACAGGAGGCCAAAATTAATACGGTGTCCCCCACTATGGCATGCCTTATTATCAGATCGTGGTTGTGGCATGTAAAACCCCAGTATATTTTTTAGAATCGCCTCTCTGTCGTAAAGACCTACTGTGGTGGCTTGGTGGCTATGGCATTCTGCTGCTGATCACAAGGTCGTATGTTTGTTTCCCAGCCCATGCAGCTGCATTTCTGATGGCAGAATGCAGAACTTCATGTGTACCGTGCTTTGCATACATGTTAAGAAATGCCAGGTGGTAAAAATAAATCTATAATCTGCCATTACGGTGTTCCTCATTATGCAGTTGTGCAGTTTCAAGCCATGCGAGGGACACTAAAGAGAAACACTCTATTTACATTAGTTTTGCAGAAAGAGGTTGACTATTAGGAGAGAGGTTATACTTCACACCATAGACAGTGCAACATCATAGTTTTCAAAGTAATTTCGTGGTGCACTGAAAGTTATCGAAACTTGCTAGCTTGTGGCTGCTTTAGAGTACTACGTTTTCCATTTTTACTGATAAACAGTAAACTAGGCCTGAGCAGATGCCATCAAAGTATGTGAGGTCATGGCAAGCTGGGGTGGGAACTGCACAGTGGCATCGCCACTTGTTGTTTATTGTATACATTTATTTATTGCGTACATCTTTTATAGCTTATCAAGCCTCCACTCATAGTAAGAGTGGCTTTTTTAGTATTTTAGAAGCACAACTAACACAGCTCTACATATTTTTCAATGTTTTACTCTGTTATATATCGGGTGACATTTTTTCTTTTCGTACGGTTATAACTGAAAAACTGAAATCAAAGTTGATGAAATAATCAGTTGCATTAATGCTACAGATATCAATACATCAGGATGTTAATTTGGGCCAAATGTGCCTTAAAATCTGAGGTGATATTTACCACAGGAGTGATAAGTGTCAAGCTCTTTGCAATGTCAATGCAATTTACTTTTTGCACAGGGTTGTTGAGAGTCAGTCGGTGGTAATGCGAATAAAGCTCCCGAACATAGCTTTTATTCCAGGAGCGCAAGTCAAATAAATACCTTCAATATATTTTTAAAGTTATTTGTTGTGCACACGTGGCACTAAGCTGCATCGCATTTTGACACAGTCTCCCTCAGGTTCAATGCAAGTTTGCTAGCGCTTGCAAAGTGTCTGAATTCCCATAGAAAAGAATTCATTTGGGAGTGTTCGTAACCACTCGTACACCACGCGGCTGACCTCTTCAGCTGCACGGGCACCCATCTTGCGGGCACATTGTGAAATCCGAGCACATCATGTATAACGTGGCAGCTGAACCATGACTGATGCTTGCAGTTGCTGCAATGTTTTCCGGAGTTGCAACTCAACGTGCTCGACTTGAACGAGGACCATCGGCCACGGATGTCACACCGTTTGCGAACTTGTTACTCCATTAGTAGACTTGCTGCTGAGACATACATGCATCACCGTACAAGACCTTCATTCTGTGATGAGTTTCAATAGGTTTCACATCTTCATTATGCAGAAACTGAATAACAAGACGCTGTCCCTCCCTGGTGTAAGTTGGTAGCGAGGCGGCCATTTTTAAGCTGTTCCTGTGTGTGGTTCTGCATGCACATGATGCTGCCACCTAGTGAACGTCTGGCACACTGTTAGGAACATGTCTGCCAACTTATAAGCTACTGGAACTTACCTTTCCTTACGGTTTTCGTTTGGCTCGTCCTTGTGTAAAGTAAATAATTAGCAAAAGCAACTCCTTTTTATTCGACATGTGTTGAACAGGATGTGCAATGAAACTTGAAAAAAGAAAGCAATCAGCAGCTACTGCAACATTTTTCTATACTTTCACAATGGGCTGTGAAAAGCACACGGCTAGGACATATGTAATAGTTTTTCGCTATGTAAATCAAGCCGCTACTATTAACAGTCGGAGAAAACCCTATTGTGGGATTGTTCGTCATTCTAAATTAAATCGTGGCACGTTATATCATCATAGAGGTACATAATCACTTTTTTGCATAAAAAGGAGAGATGGTGCTAAGCAATATCTGTATAAAGTGGATGAGTTCAATATTACAAAACTACGTACATGTGCATTAAGTCCATTGGCAAAGACTGTCAATAACTTTTAGCATAAACTATTAACCAAATGTGAATTACAAAACATGCTGAACATGACACAGACGCCACTAGCT
This sequence comes from Dermacentor variabilis, assembly GCF_050947875.1. Classification (NCBI taxonomy): domain Eukaryota; kingdom Metazoa; phylum Arthropoda; class Arachnida; order Ixodida; family Ixodidae; genus Dermacentor; species Dermacentor variabilis. The sequence continues at coordinate 35,837,917 of NC_134572.1, read as the reverse complement.
TCAGGGGAAAATGCAGTCGGACAAAATGGGCATTGTCTAACAAATGCTAAGCAGCAAAACATGTTTGTTTCTACTATGCAAATCATTTTTTGCTAACTCATTATAACCATATTATGACACAAACCACAGCACGCAATGTTTCCTTTGTGGAAACGACCTGCTTTAGCGCATACATGCAAGAAATTACAGTAAATTATGGTAGGCACTGTTTTTCTTGATTAGGCAGATCATAGCAGAACTTATGCAGGTAGCATGCAATAAAACAAAATGGGCATACCAACCAGGGTATGGATCAAATGTCCTGTATACTATGTGCACATACTATATGGTAACTACGGAACACAACCTTTTTTCTGCAACAGGGAATAATAAAATGCAGACGTGGTGAAAAGTTTCTCGCTGCGCTGTAAGTGATGGCAATCACTACGGTTCTGTGCTGCTGCCACTAATACTTGCTCCGGTCGTGCTCACGGTGAGGTCAGTGCTGGATCGTCTCGTTGAGCTTTTGTGGATGTGTCCCATGTGATGTTGCAGGAGCTTCTCCACAATGATCTGCTCAATTTCTATACCAGCTGCCATTTGCTGAGGACTCAGGTTGATGACCTCATGATCCTCGCTGGTCACGAAGACGACCCTGTGCTTGCGGCTGTGCAGTTCGTTGCCAATCACGAGCTGTGGGAAACGAAGGTTGCAGTGAGTAGTGGACGCGACCACGTAGAAATTTCACAGGAAAATGATTGTGGATGCTAGCATTCTTAAAGCCATGCCATAGCTGTTTTTGCAGGCATAGATATATGCGAGAACCACCATTTTTCAAACTGTGGAGTTAGGCAATCTAAACTAAAATAATTTCTTTTTTAATTATCAGATTTAACATCATGAAACTGCACAGTGGTTTGTCGTTTGACACATGTCATGCACATGAGCTTATTGTAGAGCACAGGTCCAAACAAAAATGTCTGAAGGTATGCAGCACGTTTTAAACGCAGGTAGTTGCCTCAGCATTTGTGATTCCAAGATGTTATACAGGTGGGATGCAAATGTACATGGCGCACTGACAAGGATTATGTGGTCATATTTAAATAAAATTCAACCTCTATATAGTGAAGTGGTTGAAATTTCGTTGTATTAAAATTCGACCTTTTATGCAATTAAGTACTGTTGCCGATCGATTTTTCTTACACGGAAAAGGGCCGCAGAATTTTCTGAATTATCGGGCAATCGAAAAAGGCAAATTCGAATGAGAAAGAAAATTCATCTTGATGAATTTGGTAGTCGGCGACGAATGATACAGCTTCATACTACGTCAACGATACCTTCACATCGGTTGTACAAATTAAGCAAAGTCAGCCGCACGTCGCCAGCATTGGGATGACGCTATCATGAAAAGTGTGGACAGCGGGGAGCAAATGCTTCATCTGCCTCTTGCTCCAACGAGTCACCGAAACTCGATTACGCAACTTTCAATACCAAATGCACGGGAAGACAGCTTACGTGATGCCACGCCATCACGGCATGCCCGCTCTTTGCACACGTGGCGGATTACCTTCAAATTAGGGTGCATGGCTGCTATGTGCTCAGCCGCACCCTTGTCTTGGCATTCCTTTGCGGTAGAAGTGAAATTTTGTTACATTGAAGTCGCATATAAACACACTTCCTTATATTGAGGTTCTATATACATGGTGTTCTGTGGACAAGAGGTTATGAAAAGTTATATTGAAGTTTGTTATATTGAGGTTTAACTGCATCTAAAGGTTGGGAGTAGAATGCCATGCAAAAACATGCAGCAGAAGAGAGGCAAAAGATACAATAAGTGCAAGCTTGCAAACAATTCTATTGAAAAGCTTGTGGTGCCTGTCAAATGCTCTGCTATGTGTGCCTGGCGGCCAATGTAGCTTAGCCTCCCTTACCCCTCACCCCTTTGATTAATAAAGTTGTCACTCACTCACTCAAGCATGCAATTCTTTCCCCGTCAGGCTTTGAGGGACAGTTGTGTAGGGGGTCCTTGGCTTAATACCCACCCAAGTTCAACATGGCAACAACAAAAATTGGAGGTCTCTAAGAGTAAAGATAATGTGCTTGCTCGAAATTATTTGGTATATAGTAAGTGAACCGAGGTGAATTAGTAACAAGAAAAGAGAAAGTAAGCCTTCAAATGTTTAGGAGAGGCTGCTTTGTAAAACTAACTGTGCATGCTTGTTAAGCAGTGCATGTCCACGTACACACCCAGATGCATGCTTGATTTAATTATGGATTTCTCTGTAACACTGTGGTCCTAAGTGAAAGCTTTAACAATGTGCAAGTGCTTGATTTTAGCCTAATAGTGCACCCGTTTAACAGAACAAAAAGAGCACAACACTGAAACAGTTATAGTGTGTTTTTAGAAATGCATTTCAAGTCGGCACTTGTGCGATCTTTGCCTACTTTTGCCTAGAACAAAGTCGCTGTGTTTCTTATTTTGGCTGTGACACATCTCTGATGACTGTAATATCTAAGCTATGCTATCCCTAGTATTTCAAGAAACACTTGCCTTGTGCTTGTAGTTGGCCAATGCCCTCCTTGCTTTGTCCAGAAGAATGTTGTCATCTGTTTCCAGCTGGGGACAAACAAGAAAACCTAATTTTCACTGCTCCATGAGGGACCCCGCTTGACATTATTTACACTTCATGCCCAATATCAGAAGATAACTATGGCTTTATGCCTACTTTCAATGAAGCCAGCAATTTACAACATACATTTAATTACAGTGCATGGGCAAATTATTAAAGGAGACATACTCTGTAGACTAACTGAGCCCTCCAATCAGCAGCTCCAAATAGGGAAATGTCTAAATGCGTGCAGTAAAGGTATACATGGAGATCAGTACTTCTGCTTTGGATCAAAACGAATTTTAAGGAAGTTCAATTCATTCTTGAAGATTTAATGTTTTGATCAGAAATGTTCAGTGTCCAAGTATACAGGCAGCAAAACAGTGCCAACTATACTTGCAAATTTGGCAATGCACAAAGATTAATTTACCAGATGGAGATAGAAGTATAGAAAAAGCTCTAATAAAGAAAACACCGGGAAAAAATTTGCGGGCTTCAGTGATTCAATGATTACTCCGTCTCTGAAATGATTTACTGCGACTGCAGTTACTCCCCCCAACTACCTCTAATGCTCCCAACATTGTGCAAAACTCCTGCAAACCTGTACAATGTTCCAGAACTGTATGCAACACTCATCCATGCTGCATGAACTTATTGTAATGAGACCACATCAAAACTGTAGTCAAGCTTTCAGGTGGAAAGCTCGGTATAAGCGAAATTGGTGGGTTAGGTATTACATGAAAAGAGAACCAGAGATGTGCACTGCCTTAGCTGCAGTGACATTAGTGGTGTCAAGTTACAAACCATGACATAAATGTCAGTCAATCTTCACCAAAGGGGGCCAATACACAGTAGCAGGCATTAAACGCTTGAAAAGACAAGGACAAAAAAAGGAGGGAGGACAGAACAAGAGTGCTTGTGTTGTCCTCCTTCTTTGTGTCAACCTTTTCAATTGCTTTATGCCCGTAACTATATGCTATACCAAGAAAGCTGAATGTCAATCTTTGTCAATAGTCGGTACAGTATATATATTGCACATTATCTTTGTTCAAATTTTATTAAAATAACTATTGTCTAACCATCTATGCTGCATCTGTTTCACCCATCTTACATGTGTGTTTGTTCATGCCTAAAGATAATTGAAGATAATTGAAATAGGTGTAATGGCCAGCAAGTACCTTAAAAGAGACGACGTAGGCTAGAGGATTCCAACAGCAGATGAGTGGCTTGAGCATCTTGGGAACCAGATGTAGTCGCAGCTGTAGCGGGCCAGCATCCGAATGGATCTTGTGCTCAGGCTGCATCAAGTCCGTCACGGAGTGATTAATCTTAGTTATGAAGGACACCATACTGAGTGACCGCACATTATATTTGGCCACCTCGTTCTCTTCAACATCCATCGTGTCTTGAGGCACAAAATGCTGTTTTTTTTTTTTTTTTGCATTTCGCTGTTGCTGGAACATGGCCCAACTTGGCTCAGTATTAAAAGGTGTGACCAGAAAGCTATTTTGCTGATCTACCTTTGGTGGTGTAACACAACGCACCCAGAGTTCGCCTCAGACTTGTTGCATGTGAGAGGTTTCAGAAAACAAGACTTGTGCAGACCTTCCATCATCTGAACTGATAAAGAAAAATGATTTAAGGATGGTGCATAAAACACACTGGCATCTTTCACAATAAGACTTGCCAAAGCAAGGTGTTATCAAAGCCTTACTGAGATGCAATATTTCTTCCACAATGTGACTATCTTCTAGAAGCAGTGCCAGTGATCATATTTCCAACAGAATGAATGACAACAGTACTGGACATCTTTGGCTTCATGAGAAGTCATTTTCTACTGCCTTTATGTTCAAGCCTGATGGTGAAATTACTTTCAAAACATCTTACAGTGTGTACATCAAAAACATGGGGAAAATAACAACGAGAAAAACCTGCAATGTAGCCACACTAGTCTTGACACTCACTCAAGGTTGCCTCAAACATATAAAGTTAATATAACCAACTCTAGAAAAGGTTCCCATAGCACCAATGCATTGAAATCAGTAACAGAAGGTGCCACCATGTTGCTACTCTGTGCAGACGTGCAGGAGCAGATGATGAGATGCAATTTAGATGAAACATGCAATCAACATGATCCCGAGCGTCTCTCAGTATCATGGCACCATCTTGTTCAGGCACCTGCACACCTTTTCATGAACCGTGAATTATAGATAAAAATTTTTAAATGGCCATCCAATCTTTCTAAAAAATTACACGGAATTGGACTTGTCTATATGTACATGCTACTATGACGTGCAAAATCAGTGATGACGATGAGCCACAATAAACAGGAGTATATTTTGCTGAGCAGAAGGCCCTAGCTGATGGTCATTCCTTGGCAGACAAATCTTCCGGCCATCTCGTGCAGGCTGCTTGTGATCTGAGCCACACGCCCACTTCGCTTCCTAGGCAATGGCCTGTCTGTAGCCAGCCACCACTCTCCTCATCTTCCTCGACGTCCATGCTGCTACAGGAGGGCCCTTTCTAGCGATGGAGTCGTGCAGGTAGCCGGAATGATACTTTAAGGAGTTTGGGTCGGGGTTTTGGGAGTTTAAGTGTGTTTGATGACTGGCAAGAACCAACTGGCTCTGGGCTAATTGGTTTATCTGGTGACTGAGGGAGTGGATCCTCAACCAGGGCGGGTTTGAGACGATTGAAGGAGATGTTGCCCTGTCGGCCGTTTAAGTACACGGTGAAATGTTTGTCGGCATGATGATTGGCATGATATGGATCATTTTAAGGGCGCTGCAGGGGTTTCCGCATGGAGTCGCGGCAGACAAAAACATAAGAGGACCTCACCAGCTCTTTGGGAATATGGGATGCGGTGCGGTGCTGGCAGCGTGGTTCAGGAGCACGAAGCATTCAGAATGAAGCTCGCAGCCTGCTGATGTAGTCGGTGGATTCAGGGCATGGCAATGAAACGATAGGGTGGAAGAACTCCCCTGGAAGGCGCAGTGGTGCTCCAAAAGCCATCTTGGCAGGCATACAGCGCAGATCCTGCTTCAGTGTAGCCCAAAGACTCAGCATAACCAGCGGTAGTGATGTGGACCAGTGAGTGCTGTCAGGCTGCGCTCTGAGCGAGGTATTGAGGGAGCGGTGCAAACGTTCAACAAGACCATTGGCGATGGGGTGATATGCCATGCTGCGTACTCGAGAAGTGCGTAGGAGGGTCAGCAGGTTATTGAATAGTGCCGATACAAACTGGCGTCCTCTATCAGTTTTAATAGTAGATGGTATGCAGTATCGCAAAATCCAGCCCGCAACAAACGTGTTTGCAATGTTTCAGTACGGATGTCGGGTAGAGGGAAAGCTTCTGGCTATCGGGTAAAGCGATCTATGCAGGTTAGGTAGTAGGTGTTCCTGTGTGATGGTGGCCATGGCCCTGAAATGTCAATGTGTACCTTGTTGAATTGTTAAGATGGTGGAGAAAATGAGCCGATAGGTGCCCTTGTGTATTGATGAACCTTCGATTGTCGGCATACCAGACAACCACGCGCCCAGGCACATACGTCTTTGTTGACGCCCAGCCAGACAAAACATTGTGTCACCAGATGTTGCGTGGCCCGGATTCCAAGGTGGGATAGCTTATGAAGGGCATCGAAAACAATGTGCTGGAAATTGAGTAGAATGACTGGACGTGGGGTGAACGTGGACATCACGCAGATGTAAGGTGCCAGGTCTTCCCCGAAGCACAATTACCTCTGTGTCGTCTTGCTGCTGGGCAGCAAGCGCAGAGAAGTCAACGCTAACCTGGTTGCTATTCATTGTGATTGGAACAGGCACAGCGCGAGACAGCATCCGCTGTGGCATTATCCTTTCTGTGCACGTGCCGTATGTCTGTTGTGAATTCCGCGATGAATGTGAGATGGCGTGTTTCTTGTGGTGAAAATTCAATAGAATTCGACCGAATGGCGAAGGCCAAAGGTATGCGGTATGTCTTAATGAGGAACTCTTGACCCTCTAGGAAGTGTTCAAAGTAACGTACAGCCATGTACATTCCGAGGAGTTCTCTTCCGAATGTGCTGTAGCGAATCTCAGTGGATGAGAGTTTTCGAAAAAGAAGGCAAGGGGCTGCCAGACATTACTTGCGAACTACTGAAGCACCGCTCCCACTGCAGCATCGGACGCATTGGTCATGAGGCAAAGTGGGGCGCCTGGTCTCGGATGGACGAGAAGGGTTGCCTGAGACAGCTTGGTCTTGATGGTATCAAAAGCAGTTAGTGCTCTTGGGGACTAGATGAGCTCAGTTATTTTAGATTTGTTGCACTGGAGCATGTCCGTTAGGGGCTGGAGAAAAGTGGCACAGTGAGGAATGAAGCGGTTGTAGAAATTCAAGTGGTTAAGAAACTCTCACAGTTTACGGGTGGAAGATGGCTGAGAAAAATCTTGTGTGGCCTCGACTTTTAACGGAAAGGAACGGATGCCATCTTTGTCGACACGGTGACTGATGAAGTCCAAATCGAGTGCACCGAATATGCACTGCGCCCTATTGATGATAAGGCCGTATTCGGAGAGGCGTTGAAAGAGTTGGCCCACATGTTGGATGTGTTACTCTGCGTCGTGACTAAAGACAAAGAAATCGTCGATGTACGCAAAACAGAAAGGTAATCCTCTTGTCACTGAGTCGATGAATCGTTGAAGCATTTGTGCAGCACTGTGAAGGCCGAAAGGCATGCGCACATACTTAAAGAGCCCAAATGGTGCGACGATTGCCGTCTTGGAAATATCTGCTGCTGGTTCCACAGGAATTTGATCATAAGCCTTCACCAAGTCGATCTTGGAGGATATTGTTGCTCCATGCAGTGGTGCAGAGAAATCTGCAATGTGCGGAAGTGGGTAACGGTCTGGCAGAGTAGCATTGTTGAGCATACGGTAATCTCTGCATGGCTGCCAGTCTCCACAAGCCGCCTTGGGCACCATATGCAATGGAGATGTGTAAGGGCTTGAGGAAGGCAGCACGATCCAGAGTTCAAGCATGTGTTCAATCTTGCAGCGATCAGGTGGTAAACGATGAGCTTGAGTGTGGACAGGCGGGCCAATTACAATGACATGGTGAGTGACGTCACGTCTGATCAGCAAAAAAAAGTTGGCCAGTTGAAGAAGGGATAGGAACTACTAAAGAAGTTTTGTGTAGACTGACTTCGGTAATGCGCTGTTGGCCACCAGAAGTGGTACTTGCGAGGCTATACCAATCACAGAAGGTGTGTCATAGCATCAACGAGGTGTTTGCTGTGCATGTCAACTAAGAGATTGTAGTTGCGCAGGGAATTCACACCCAAGATGGGGTAGGCAACATTAGCAATTAGGAAAATCTATCGTAATGTCCAATGGAGGCTGATGTTGAGGGACAGTGCTTGTTCTCCATAGGTGGCAATGGGGGTCTTATTGGCAGCTTGTAGTCTTGATTGGACTTGCCGGCACTTGCGAATCACAGTTGAGGATGGGTTGACACTGACCTCCGCACCAGTATTCATAAAAAAGTGCAGGCCTGTGGTTTTGTCAGTCACGAAGAATAAGTGGCTGACTTCGGCTTGAGCACCACTAGCCGCTTCTAGTGGTACTGCGGGGAGTTTCTCTGAAAACTACAAGGTGCCGTGCACTTTTGCGTTGCGTTAGCGAAGGTACGATAGTACCAGCGTTCCCCTTACCATGATGAGGACGACGAGCGGTTGCACGAGAACAAGCACTGGTGTCGAGGGGATAGAGCGGCGATCTGGGCTGACAATTTGCAGATCTCCTCGTGGAATTCATCACGCAGGCTTTGCAGAGAGGGCGAGGGTGGCACAGTGGATGCATCTGAATGTTTCACGAGTGAAACCGCGAGACTTGATGCATCCATGACGCAGTCGGCAAGTTGGGCTAGCTGGGACTTACAATCTGCTAGAGTTCGCCAGAAGGAAATGTTGTAGGAACAACTCTCGAAGCAAATCTTGAATGAAAGTAGTTGCCTTGTCTCCAGTGAGCTGTTGAAAACGCCGCAGAAGTTGTGAAGGTTTGAGATCCCTGAGTTCTTCAGTTTGGAGACATTGGTGTAGCCGTTGCTGTTCCAACGTTGTCGTGTGTTTGCAGAGTTCGCCCGTGAGGATGTCGAAAGGGTCTGTCGCCGGGGGTTGAAGGATCAGGTCGCAAAGCTCAGTGGCAATCTCAGGTGGCAGTGAGGATACTGAATGGTTGAATTCTGGAGTCTGCGATGTGACTTGCGCGATGGTAAACTGGGTGTTTCTACTTGAGCGATCCAGAGTTGTGGGTCCGCTGACCAGTACTGGGGTAACCTCAGTGAAAGAGTAACCACGTTGTGCTGTGGTGCAGGGGTTGTTCGATCACTGTCATCCGTGACAGTGGTTCCACGCTGATCACTGGAAGCGCTGCAGTTGTCGTCAGCCATGTCCACTGTCCGTGGTCACCAATCTTGTGGCGTGCAAAATCAGTGACGACGATGGGCCACAATAAACAGGAATATATTTTTATTGAGCAGAAGGCTCTAGCTAACGGTCATCCCTCGGTGGATAATTCTCCCCGGCCACCTTGCGCCGGTTGCACGTGACTTGAGCCATATGCCCACTTTGCTTCCCAGGCAATGGCCTGTCCCTAGTCGGCCGCCGTTCTCCTCATCTTCCTTGGCGTCGATGCTGCTACACTATGTATAAGTGCTTTTTCTTGCATCATATTTTGATTATTTTTAGTGTTTCGAAAATGAGAGGTAGCAACATGGTGGTGCCTCTGTGGCTGCCATTTTTTTTTTCTCAGCTTTTGCTCTAGAGTCAATATAATAACTCTTATGCTCATACCTAAACCTAGCAGCAACACAGTGAGGTCTGCTAAGATCTCATGCCACAAGCAGGTCACACGTATGTGTATGGACAACCAGAAGAAAAGTTAACACAAGAGTTAATTTACAAATATCGAGTCTTGTACAAAAGGCTCCACAGCAAGCATTGAGTAAGTGAAGAAACTTTGTTGTGAATGTCTGCAGAATGGCTAGCCTTCCTCTGTTAGGGAGGCGTTACTGTGAAGCGGCCATGACGTCTTCGCGGCGTGTGTCTCGACTGCACAGCAAGCACTAAAAAATTTTCTGTATGCTCTGAAGTGTTAAGTGTGAACAATGCCACAGCACACTTAAAACGTAGCATCACCAAATGTACATAGTCAATTAACATGCTTCATTGTCCCACCCAAAATTGCATAGTATAGGGGCTAAGACAGATGCAGTAGCAAAGGGCTCTGAACTACTTTTTTAACACCATGAGTTCTTTATTGTGCACTCTCAACTTTGCACGAGCACTCTTTTGAATTCTTCTCTTGTTAGAATGTAGATGCCGCAGCTGGGGAATTAAACATGCTTCTGTGTGTTCAAAATTTAGCAAAATTGTAAAATGAGCCAAAATTCATAAACTTTATGAAAAGTTCGGAGAGTTGGCAGGTATGCTAATGGTATTTTGGAGATAATGTATCTCGTTCATACCTTTAGATTGTGAAACTAAATATGAAATAAATATAAAGCTAAAACCCTCCGCTGCTGAGCACAAGGTCATAGGTTGGATTCCCAGCCATGGCTGCTACATTTCAAAAGGTGCAGAATGCAAAACTGTTGGTGCACTTAAATTGGGACGCATGTTAGAGAACTCCAGTTAAGGTTTACAACGAAGGCACCAAATAGAACAACGTACGTAGAGGAGACACGAGACAACCACGTAGGTGCCTACGTGGTTGTCTCGTGTCTACTTCCTACATCCGTTGTGTTATTTGGCGCCTTCGTTGTAATCATGCATAACCAACTCGCCCACCAGCACGTGCTCAGTGTCCAGTCAAGGAACCTCAGAAGCATTCGTCATAGCCATCCAGTTATTTTAGGACGTTAAAAGCTATCATTTTATTTTTTAAAAACAACTCGACTGTATAATGAGGTTATCTTTCTAACCATGTTTTCTGGGGGCACGTAGAAGTCTGACACAGCAGCAGCCAGGTACAGCAGGGCACGGGCTCCCAAAGGTCTCAGGGCAACAGCACACGCCTTTAACAAGAACAGGTAGTCAGTCAGCGTGGTGAAGCACACCTGCAGGAGGCGCCTGCCACTGCCCTCCGCTGTGGCCCGCTGGTAACCCTCAAGCACGGGTCGCACCTTGGAAGTTGCATCTGCACGCACTGCACAAAGCAAGGGAACAGTGATGTACTCACTCCCTGCAGACCATTGTTGTCACCAGCCAAATTAAGCCCGACTAAGGCAGTAGCGCTAGGAAGACGAGGACACAGGAAAACAGAAATGGACGCCACGTGCGCTGGGCTAACCTTCAGTGCCCATGGAGTACATGTCTGTTTACTTGCGTCCTCATTTCCCTTGCGCTGCTACCTCAGTATATTGAACTAGCCCATAAACTAGCACTCAGCAAAGGAGGCCACTGACTTTGGGGTGTCTATTAAAAATAAGAATTATTTTCTCATCCTCGCTAACATAGCAGCTCCATAAATTTTTACCCCCATCTTGTACAAGTATAACATTTCCGACTCAAGCACAGCACACGAGACAACACTACATAAAATTCAGCAACTCATGTGTTGGGTGTGAAGATGATCGAAAGTCATGATGAAGATCAACCTTACTTACTAATAAGTTCTACTACTGTGCGTGCACATACAAAATGACAGCCTATACTTAGTCTTACGTTTTTTTTTTACGTTTGACACTTCTATGCCACCTATTGCTTTGTGCACAATTCTTATTGCTGTTATCTCCTCTTTTATTAGCAATTAATACCTCTGTGGTACAGGTCAAAACAGCCTTTCTATTGTCTGTTTTTTTAGCCTAAACTAGAGTCTAATCACTTTATATGTGTATTTGTCAGTCACAGCTGCATCTACTATGCTTTAATTCCCACCATTTTGCTTTAATGCAAAAACCGTACATGAGTACTTTTAAAATGACATTCCATGGTGTCAGGGTGTCCACTTCATGCAGTGCAAGGGCTGCCCTATGATTCAGTCTCAAATGCGGTGTATTGGGTTGATTTAACGATGTGGGTCACTTGAAGCGACACAGGGGTTATGAGAGACGGCATAGCGGCAAGTTGAGGAGTAATTCTGACCATATGGGGCTCTTGAAAGTGTACCCAAAGCTCAGCACATAAGCAATTTTACTTTCTAACACCATCAGAACACTAATGCCATGGCTGGGAATCGACCCTGCAAGCTTTTGTCAGCAGAAGAATGCCACAGCCACTGTGCCATTGCAGCAGGCATGTTGCTTGTAATAACCATTTAATTGGGGCACATCGTGTTCGAGATTCCAGCTATCAGGACAGTAAGGTTATTGCAAGGTGCAAGATAAAGGTGCCATTACAAGATTGACACTGTGCTGAAGATATGTTATATATTTCAACAAGCATTGTAATGCTATGGAAACAGGTGACATTGTCCATAGACAATGCCTTATTTCCAGCAGTGTCACCTATGCCACTGCAATGAGCATTATGAATTGCGTTCTCATCTACAGGCAAAAACAGCTAATAACCGACATACTGAAATTTCTAGTGTAGGAGAACGCATAACACCAACTACTTGTTTCGCCCCTGCAAATGGGCCATGATAGAGCAGTGGCTAGCGTTACAGTGAACACAATACAAAAAACGGTTCATTAAAAATAAGAATGTTTCCAGGTTTCAACATGAATAGTCCTCTTGAATCGTCAGTTTTATTATGTGAACTTTTTGACACACAGCCATGGAACAGCAAGTCAACATCATTTGTATTGTTGACCTGCACCCTTTCCCTAATCCGGACGCCATGCCTTGAATAAGGCAATTGCACTCAGCAATAGTCAATGTTCACAATGGGAGAAGTGGTAACTGACTGCATTTTACTTATGTTACAGTTTCATGTCCCTACAGAAAACAGGATTGTACAATCCATTAATGGCATAAAAATCATTGGTGAAGTCAGTTCTTTTGCAGTCTCCGTAAAGGAGCTATGGACACACTTGCTGGAAAATCCATTACTGACAAAACAGGAAAAATGATAGAGAGACCGCATTACCCTGTAGTAGAATAAATGACCTGAAGTTGCTATAAGCCTTAGTATATCGAGTACCACGATAATTGGATACATCTTCATTTTTGTGATGCGCTTATTTCAGTCATTATTATGGCTGATAGTTCTTTTCTTTTTTCCTTCTCCTTGTAGTCTCATCTCTGCAGGTCTAATTTAGGAAGGCTTAATTACTGCTGTTGCTTTTTGACCTAAACTTTTTCTATAACTATTCTTCTACTGCTTTGCCAGCTCATGTTGCAATGAACAAAGCACAGGTTTAATTATATTCTACTTGTTTCCACATCTGCAATGATTAAATGCAAAGTACAAATGTACTAAATAAATTATATCAGCTGAAAGGTGAAAAAAAAGAGTCAATACAGCAGAATGAACATGTCACAAACGGTAATATCAGCAGATTAAAAAGAATGTGTCTGAGATTCTATACCCTTGGGCAAACAGTCAACGTAATTGCTATTTTAACTTGCACATACATGCACATCAAATAACTCAGGTCTAGTTTAACGAAGTTTGTTTCTAGTGTACAGAAATCATTCTCGGTCACTTGTCCCATCATACCAGCAACAACAGATGAGGGCAAAGATTGTAAATTTCTCGCAGCTGCTCCTGCGTCACAATATATACTATTCTCGAGCTAAAGAAATGAATAAGGTAAATCAACATGTGAAGAAACGACAGCTCCTTGGGACACAAAGATACTGGAGGAGCTTTGACAAGACATACACAACTTAGTTACATCAACTTTAGTGATTATAACTTGGTTTCCATAATATCTCTGTTCCAGCTTAACACAATGCACTCCTTGAATGACGAAATGTAGTTCTCTAGATTTTAAGAATTCCACAGCAGATAAGCTAGCCCAAAAGGAAGACTTAGTTTTAAAAAATGAGGAAAGAAACTTGTGCAGTAAAAAAGGACAAGGAAGAACAAAGCAACCATGAAGGTCAAGCAGATGGACGATGAGGAAAAGAGGCACCCAAGCGTGGCAACATTTACACAAGCAAAAATGCAACAAGAGCCAGCAATGTCCAAAAAGCAAGGAAAGAATATTTCCACATAATAGAGCTTTGTTGTAATAAAAGCCCTCCACTTCGTCTGTGACATTAAAGGGATGCTATATATAGAAACGTTACCTTAGTTAAAAGGAAGCTGTACCTCAGGAGCTCCTATCTAAACATAAGAGTCTGGAGGAATGTTTTTCTTGGCATCCAGTGCACTGATTTTTATAAGATATGCTGCATTTAAAAGTAAAGGTTCAACAACTCTTCTGAGGTTAGGAAGTAGTTTCTTGAGTTAGGCCAGTAACTATTTTTTTTTACAATATTCTTAAAGGTTACAAATATTTTTAAGAACTGAAGAATCAAGTTGACAACTGTCTTAACTCTGCAATAAAAATGATGCAAAAATTCTGCAAACTGCATTTATTGAGGTGTCTCATGTGGACAAAACTGATGTCGTATACACTGCTCTGAAATATACAACTAGTGAGTAGGACTTTCGCAAACCCCTTGTAAGCATTGCAATGATTTCAAAGAAGCTGAAGACATATATATCGCAACTGCCTACTTTAAATACTCAAACACATTCAGTTTACAGAACTGTGATATCTTTTTTTTAGTGTAGAGTTACGGATTTGTAAACTGTGTATCAGTTTTTTTTAACTGTACCAATTTATTTTAACTTTTGTAAAATATTTAGAACTCTTAAATGAGAACTCTGCTTCCTCAGTTGGTAGGATTCAGACTTATGTCTTAATGTCAACAAATCTAATTAACACCGGTCCAGCGGCTTTCTAATGACAGCATATCTGCATTTAGCATGTTCGCGAAATCGTATTTGGCCTTAATGTAAAGTTTTTTCTTAAGCTAGGCTGTTAGCTTACCCTGCTGAAATTATGAGTAGGTAAGTCCGACCATGACTTCCCTGTTACATGGCTTACCACTCTAGATGAATACATAACTTACCAGTGTGAGCTTAAAAGGTCAGCTGCAATGAAATTTCGCACCACACAAAAATCCTACTTTCAGTTAACGTCAATATAGCACAGATGCAAAACTTTTCGTTCGAAATATGAGTGGATGCATCACAAAAAGCTAGCAAAAATAGGTGTTTTTGATATTGAGAACCAGTACACCACTGTAGCATGACCTGCAAGATGAAGCAGTGCCTGCAAGTGCGCTGAAAATCCTGAAGGCCATTTTCTGAGATGTGGTGCATATCTGCTACAGGTGCTTGACAATTATCAGTGCTGCAACTTTAACAACACTGTTACAATAGTACATATTGATCATTTATAACCAATTTAGCCACAGTCAAATTTCATTGCAGTTGGCATTTAACGATACTATTGTTTATAAAAACAATACATTTGAGCAGGTGAAAGCAATATGTCAAAGCTATGGGCTCACCTTGAATGCAATTGTTATCACCAGGTGCAAACTGGAGGTAGCTGAGCAGTTCACCAGGCTTGAACCGTCTAACAAATGGTTGCAGGCTCGTTGATCGGAACAGAAACAGCACAGCATAGCCTTGATCCAGAAAGTACCTTGAGGTTTGAGTTTGGTCAAGGCAGTTTTCTTCTCACCAAGGAAGAAATGCTGTACCTACTGACACACCATGATGGGCTGTCTGGGTACAACAACAAATTGAGACACAAAGACGATAAAAAAGGACATTGCAGTGCACAGAGTTAATAGTAGCAATGCAGTGCGCGCAGACACACATGTAAAGTGCAATCTTAATTCAAGAAGCTGTGGCTGAGCTTAGAGATAAATCAGACTTCATGCCGTTAGCTTCATAGAGGATTATTTCCTGGCCAGAAAGTCCCAAAAGCCTCAACAAATGGCTAAGAAAAAGAGCAACGAATGCACATGTGCAGCATGTGATTAGTGTATAATGTGTTCACAAAGATGCATGTTTATACACGGGTGAAGAACTGCCAGAATGGAAATGGCGATGCAAGGAAGCCAGCTGTTTGTTTCTATAGTAGTTAATCACCAAATGGCAGGCTCAGCACAATGCAAGCCACACTGTACTGAAAAGAGTGGAAATAGAAAATGAAGTGAGTGCCAGAGATTGCAAGCGAAAATGCTGAAAGCGTGATAAAGCACACAAAAGTGGCCACAGTGAACAAGCGTGCACTGCGGAGTTTGTTGACACCTCTCTACTGGTCAATGCTGCATGTAATTCTCACCAGTGCTGCACTGAAAAAGTGAGTGGATTCAGTTATCAGTTGCATTTGCCAAAGATGTGCTATCATAGGCACTAGCACATGGAACTTGAGCTCTACATAATTTGACCGACATAGAGTGAGCAAGACATGGAGCAGAGTGAAACAGGAAAATTACAACTCAGCTTCAGCGAGCCCTGCTGATACACAATTATTACTGCAAAAACTGTTATTTCTCTTTTTTCATTCAACTTCTGTGCCTCGGAAACCTTTGTAGAGCTCTCAACTGCAGGAGTGAGCTAAATGTGTATGCCTTATTGTTTCTGTAGGGCATGACGGTAAATGCTCTCTTCATTGTAAGCTAAAAGGTAAGGCATAAGGAGCACACTTAAAACCTGTTTTCTTCAGATGACTAAGCTTTAAAAAGACTTCATTGCATTAGAGCAGATGTACCCTCACATTCGCATTATCACTAGCAGCAGCCATGAAAATAAAACTAGGTCAATGTACTCCTTAAATTAAATTACGGGGTTTTACGTGCCAAAACCATGATCTGGTTATGAGGCACGCTGCAGTGGGGGACTGCAGAAATTTGGACCACCTGGGGTTCTTTAACGTGCACCTAAATCTAAGTACACGGGTGTTTTCGCATTTCATTTCTACTGAAATGCGGCCGTCATGGCTGGGATTTGATCCCGCGACCTCGTGCTTAGCAGCCCAACACCATAGTCACTAAGCAGCCACGGCAGCTGATGTACTCCTTCCATAGCTAGTATACCTAATACATGAGTTCTTATTTACTAAAACGCTAGGTTACCCCAGCACCAAAATGAAATTATCAGTCTAAGCATGATAGAGCCCAGTGTTTGTGCAAACTAGAATAATTCTCACTTTTGTGTTGTTATAACTTACAAAGCACTCCATTCATTCCCTGAACTGCGCTGTGAAAAATAACCTTCTGCTCATAAAAGGTTGTCATGTGGCAAGAAAAAGCATTTCTATACTTTGCACCAACCTGAAAGGCCATTTAGTGCATTCACTTAATCCTTTAGGAGTTATTTCTTTCTCTCCTTCAAAAAGTAAAAGGCCCTTACGAATTCACACACACACATACACACACATGCCCACACACACAAGCACAGAAGAAAGGATACTCAGCTGATGCAGAGCCTCTGGTTCCTGCGCTAAAATTGTCAACAAATCGCACCGTGTTGTGTTCAAGGGGTACAGTTGTTCCTCCAGACTGCCGGGAAATGCAGACGGTTGGCAGGGCAAAATGACAAAACACATGAATAACAAAGAAACACAGTTTGCACAACAACAAATAAATTGAATAGAACTAGTGGTGCAAGATGCCCAGATGCCAACAACTTGGTGTCAGTCATAAAAAGCGCACAAAAGCCACTTTTAAATGTGCAAATGCACCCCTGATTAGCTGCTGCATAAAGCTGCATTTGTGCTTGCACTAGAGTGACGGGTCATGACCAAAGCTTGGGCTAGGTGACACCTCGCATCTCTACAAGACGTCAAACATCTCACATTGTGCTACATCGATTGTGCACACTGGTTATCGTTAATCAGTGAAGGTCAAGCCGTAAGTGTTTGCTTTGAGCAAGGTCATTACAGCACCCATGACATGTTTGCCTCCCCCAAACCTTGACGAGCACTATTATTTATTATCTTTTCCACAAGAAAAATAAATTTAGTGAGACATGCTACATGATTAACACGTCTGAATGCTCTACTCCACAAAATGCTGCGTTGCTTTAAATTTGCATTATTAAAGGTGTAACCTCCAAGTAGCCAATTGCTGCTGCCACTTTTTGATGCACTATGCTGTTTCTCTGCCAATTAATTAAATAAGACAGTACAAGTCTAGTTCCGCAAAAGCCTTACAGAATTTCCCGTTGGTCAGTGCCACGAAAACATATGCAGTGGGGCCTTTCTTTTACAGGAGATGAACAAGCCCAAAATTTGTGTGTATGTTGTGCTCTCACAAAAGAACTGTGCTGAAGAGAGATGTTGAGCTATATATAAGAAATTAAGAAGGCAACTTTGCAATAGAAGTTAGAGACAGCAATTAATAAATGCCATAGAAACCAAGGTATCAGATTTGTTGAGTGATAAAAGTCTAAGCATATTTGCAGCGCTGTTAGAATGAAGCGTGCTTTGAACATGAAGTCGGCGCTACACGCAAGGTTAAATGAAAGAGCGCATGTTGTTATGCTCTCGCACGGAGACACGATACAGAAACGAACACTCAATGATGTGCATTTGCCACGATGCGTCGACGAAAACGGTGGAAACACATGGCACATTTCACCCTAGGTTTGTGCTACGCGTAATACGTACGACGGAATTAAACGTTTTCCAGAAGTAACAAGACAAAACAAAACAAAAAAAACGATATCTGGCTGCACAAACGTGCCTTATCCGTCTATGGGAAATCGACGGCGGGTCGATGCACTGTTTCGATGCACACACATAAATAACCACAGGCGCGCGTATACGTACGTACACCTACCGTGATCAGCACAACGCGCTCGTCGGTGTCCGCAAACGCGGAACAGAACTCATCGATACGCCGTTTCTGCTCGTCGTAATCTGCCGGCGGCTTGTTCGTGCAAAAAAAGGCGTCCCACTGGTCGGTCTCGTTCGATGCCATACTAGCTCACAAGCACCTAGCGCAGCCGTAGTAGAATGTGCGCCCAACGACAGGGCGCAGCTGCAGCTGGTATCAAACGAATAGCTTTTTCCGCGTCGCACACGCCTCGCCGTCGCACGTCGCCGTTCGCGGCCCGACGTCTGAATTGCGGCCGACTTCCCCTTCATGTCGTCATATTACGATTTTTCTTTCCGGCGCTCGGCCAGCTGATTCGCCGCTTGGCGCGTTGGGTCAATCGAGGACTGCAGCCTCACACTGCCTGTTCGTTTGCACGATGCACGCAAACAGTGATCGCTCTGCAGCGAGTGCGCCCCTGCGCTTTTTTTCTATATATTTTGACGATACCGCAAGCAAGCGCCAAGAGAGTCACACTTATCGAGACGCGCTATTTACACAGTTTGTGAACAAGGAAGGCGATCTCGCTGGCGAAGGCAGGTCACACTAGAAACAAGGCCGCGCGACACACGCTATCTTGGGGAGACCGTAAGTGTTGATTCAAGGACCAGTCATCGTAGTGGCTACCCTAGACTCCCCGGCGACTGGACAAGGACTTCACAGGAAGCTGAAGTTCAAAAGGCGGTAGATTTGTAATCGAAATTCACGCATACAAGATAAACGAAACTAACCGCAGTAGCCGCAATAGCCGCACAAAGCTACGGATTGGCTTGTCTGAACTTCTGAAACAACCTTGGTGGCCAGCATATTAAAAAATTTCGCTTGTTAAAAGCCATGCTTTAAATTTGCCCGGAATGCCGATCTCTTTGAAGAGAAATACGTAAACTTTTACATGCGCAGCTAAACGATACTTTTCCTGAATGCGTTTCATGCATTATTTTCAGTATGTCGAAATATAAATGAGGCAAATGCATTGTAAGGAGCGAAAACTATATTCACACCCTTGTTTCATGCCGCTTTGTACAAGACAAGCAACGCAGGGCTCGCACGGTAATCGGTGTTACTAGACCTCGTCAACAAAAATAGCCCAAATGAATATTTTAGTCCTTAAAAATGTGCACTTAAAGTACAGTTTCATGTTAATTAAGCAAAAAATGTGAAGTGCAACCTCTAATTCTTTAATACATTGCGAGAAAACATCACTTATGTTCAATTCGCAACGCTTCAGAAAAGGAAGGTGAATGCATGTTACTGTGATTCATTATGGTGTTCATCATGCTATAGGAGAGTCAGCAATAATGAGTTGGTCGCATTCGCGTGGTACTCATACCGCCACATTCACATTCCACTCATTCATATCACTACATACCGCATTCCATACAGCCACGTGGTATCGTAAGCCTTTTTTCATGTCTAAGAACACGCCAAGAAAGAACTGTTTTCGTCTGAAAGCGTCGCGAATACATGCTTCAATGCGAACGCCTCTTTCCATGTCAATTGGATGCCTCCTGTTGCCCAGATAATGTTGAAAGGAGACGACAGTTCCATCTGCGTGTCAGGATGAAGGACGTTTTACTATTACGTACATGACTCTATCAGTTCCTGGTGCATATGTCACACCGCCGCTCAAAGAAGCTCAGAACTTGGCATCGTTGGAAGGATCGTTGCACGGTTCACTTCTACTATATATATACATTTACGGCTCAGTGCCTTAATTTCTGCTGTTAATGCTTCTGGAATGACTCTTAATATCTTGAAGAGCTAGACACACTCTCGAAATGATGTCCAAGTGTGTTGGCCTGGTCTTTAAGGCTGTTGCCTTGACCATTGACCAAAGACAAAAGATAAGTTTGCCGACTGATTAATTTTCGCCGCCTGTTCCATGCTTTCGTCTCTTGAGTATAGGAATTTATGCTTGTGGTGGTACATTTCCCATCTTTCTCTTTTAGCAATACCGTCGCGTTCGTCTGCCTTACAATTTCACATGCTTGAAGTTTATTAGGCTTTCTGCCGTTGGGAACTGACGTAGTAAGTCCCAGGGTTTGTTTTTCTCCTTACTCGCACTCTTACATTGTGCATTCCACCATGACATGCGCTTCTGTGTAGCCCCATTCGTTGTCTCCAGATCTTGAACTCCAGATTGAACACGGACGAGAAGAGAAAGACAACACGAACGCCGGACTTCAACTACCATTTGAAGTCCGGCGTTCGTGTTGTCTTTCTTTTCTTGTCCGTGTTCAATTGTGCGCTGGAACGATGTTTCATAATACATTCAGCTAACTTGGAAGTGAAGAGTGTTAGTAAAATGGTACGCATGTTTTCTAATCGATCAGATGGTTTACCAGATAGATTAAGGAATTGGTGTAACGATGAAGTGTGTCGACTTTGGCGTCAGGCTAGCCGAGATCCAGATATCATTGATCGTTATCAGTTGTCCGTTTATCCAGCTCATCTAAGTTTCGCAGCGCAACCACATTGTTCCGCTTACTCCCGGCGCGCTTCTGACGTTGATCGACTCAAAGGCGGCCTCTAGCTCGTATATTGTGAATGGTGCATCCTCAGGTGACGTTGAAGCAACCAGCCTTGGCTCATATAACGGTAGGTGTTTAGGCGTGTTGAGGAAAGAATATTTCAGCAGCATTGAGCTGTAATTCTCTAGGTGTCTGGTTCATGCGTAACAGTACAGTGGCTAGTGCATTCTCAATTTCGATACGTTCAAACATCGCTTTGTATATCGCCCAGAGCTTGTGCGCACCGATCCTTTCATTAAAAGAGGCGTATAGTTCTCGTACCAGCGTTGGCGGGTTAGTCTCCTCGCTTGTGCGGTACTGTGCCGTATTTTCACAAGGTCGTCCTGTCTTTTGACGTTAGTGTTAAACGCTACAAAGCCCGTTCACTGAATTTCCATCGGTGCAGAAGATGCGGACAGGAGTTGGTAGAGTTGGTATTTCCAATGCTACCTCAGTTCGAAAGGTGGTTTGAAGTAAGGTTCTGAGTAGAGAAGTCCTGGAGTGCATTAGAACCTGTGTTCTGCCGCGGCTGTTTACATTACCATGGATGCGCTTTCAGTCGTGTGGCTTTTGACGACTTTCTCAATCCTAACTTTCGTTAGGCAAGTGTCGTCTGTGGAAAGGTGACCATTCTTCCTACAGTTAACGTAGTATGGCGTCGCCGTGATGGGTTCTTCACTATTTTTCCCGTCATCTTTTGACACGTACGCTACGGAGCAGGGTGCGTTCTTATCATGGGCTCTGCCACAAATTGTGCAAGTGTAAGGTAGAGAATAAAATTTACGCAAAAACTCCTCTGGGAGTTACCTAAGTAAACGTAAGCATTGCATCACTTGCTCATCTCCCGCAGGGGCGTCTCATTCAGCAGGCGTTTGGTGTGTTGCGACACCACGTACCCGAGCACACGAGGCTTGGACCCTCCCGCGTCTAACCGTGCGCGGCTTAGCCGTGTTTGGGGAAAAGGGGATCCTGGGGCTTGAGCCAATACCGGGTGTTTGTACTTTTACGGCCCCTTGGTGGGGGCAACACACCTCTTTGGCCTCCGCTTCACGTAGACGGCACCCCCGGACTGACCCACCCGGGGAAAATCGGTAGTTGTTGTTGTAGCCTGTGGCACGTGTGGCTCCTACCCACGATGGGAGATTGGCCAAGAAATGGGTGGATTATAGTTGCCTCTTCCGGCCCCCTTCTCATATCTTCGTCTTTCTCTCTCATTTTGAATCTTTCCTGTCTTCTGCTCACTTCATTTTACTTCTAATTTTCCAGGCAGCAAGGGTTAACCGTGTGTATCTACCCAGCCTTGGGTACATATATTAGGTTATAGCGGCTTTGTATAGCTGATGTCTACAGGTATGTTCCTAACCTCGTAGCGTCCCCTTGTTGGGCTCGGTGGTGGGTGGCTACCATCGCCGCTGAATATTCTAAGAATTTCATGGCAAATGCATTCCACCCGCCCCCCCCCCCCCTCCAGATCGTCCTTACAAAAGAGGGCGCACGGAAGCAATTTTTTATTTCACCTTAAGAAGCAACGTAGAAACATTCTCA
This sequence comes from Dermacentor variabilis, assembly GCF_050947875.1. NCBI lineage: Eukaryota > Metazoa > Arthropoda > Arachnida > Ixodida > Ixodidae > Dermacentor > Dermacentor variabilis. The sequence continues at coordinate 35,815,465 of NC_134572.1, read as the reverse complement.
CGCTACCATGTGATGCACAGTGAAGGATACATGCAAACGAGAAAGCTATCGCCATTCCTAGTGGCGAAATGCCTCGTAGAAAACGTTGGAAAGCAATACAAGGCTTCAAAGATGTCAAGTGGGGACGTCCTCGAACTTAAAACCAAAGACCACGTAGAAAAGCTCGCTGATCTCGCCAGTTTCGCTGAAATCAAAGTCACAGTCTCAGCAAACCGCTCTCTAAACACAAGCAGGGGCATGATATCAGATTTCTTGAACCTAAGCGATTAAAAACTCCTGGAAGGTTTCCAAGAACAAAGTGTAATGAAAGTTCAAAGAATAACTCTCCCAAGAAATGATGAACGAATTCCACCAAACACTTTATACTTATCTTTGGTACCAGTATTCTACATAGCACACTAGATGCAGGGTATGTGAAGATCAACGCGAGACCGTATATTCCGAAACCTAGAAGGTGTTTCAAGTGCCGGAGGTTCGGACATGCATCGCAGTCATGCAGAAGTAAATACACATGTGCAAAGTGTAGTGTCAATGATCATCAGTTGGACAACTGCAACGCTCCTCCACACTGTACAAACTGCAAAGGAGACATCCAGCGTATTCGCGATCTTGCTCTTGCTAGAAGAAAGAAAAATAGATAGTTGCACTTACGGTGAAAGAGAAAATCTCCTTTTATGAAGCAAGAAAGAAGGTATCACTACAGAAAGCCTTCTAGCCTCTATAGTGTCACACTTACATCAAACGACCTACGCCAGTGCGGTGCGGAGGGGGCAGCGCCACAGTGGTCTCAGGGGTCTACAGGGACCACAGTCAGTGGCCCAGTAGTAACTCCATCCGCCCCCTTGGTGGCAGCAGCCAGTGCTGCTCCATCATCATCAAAGACGGGTCTGCAGACCCCGGTTTCGCAGGGCCCTAGGCTAAACCGAACTCCCAGGCCTGAGACGCGCGTCTCAGCGCCTGGTTCTCGGCCATCCAGCGCCTCAGAGAAGGCTATGGAGTTCGACGCAAAAACTACGGCGTCATCGGCGCCAAAAGATCAACGCTCTCTGCAGCGCGCTAATAAATATAAGCTCTCAATAACTGCGCCATGGAAGGGACCGGTAACCTAAACAGTTACCGTTCTTCCTATAGTACAATAGCTTTAACACATGTCACCTACAATTGCTTAGTAAATACACATGAATTAACTTTCTCAATTCCGCCACTATGGCTTGTAGAGGACTGATTCACAATTGAGGTGACATTAAAGACATAATAAATAAGTTTTCGCCAGTCGCATTCTGCCTACAGGAAACAAACTTAGGCGCTAAACACAGTCACTTCCTCAAAGGCTTCACCGTTGTCCGAAGGGACCGCTAATGTTCCAGCCACTTGTCAGGAGGAGTCGCTATAGTCGTGAAGGGCGGCACTCCTACACGAAATGTCCAAATGAATACATTTTTTCGAGGCTGTAGCCATCACTATTCTGTTTGTTCACCATCACCATTTGTTCACTGTATATTTCACCCCCCACCCATTACTACTAAACACTTACGCAATTTAACAGATCAGTTACCTGAGCCATTTGTTTTAGTAGGAGATTTTAATGCTCATTGTACTCTTTGGGGCAGTGTCAAAGCTGACCAAAGAGAAAAAAGAACAAAATAAGGCCTGGGGATTTGTACGGAGGTACCCCACCTAAAGTAACCTGTTAAGTTTCAGACAGGCCAAAGCCAAAGCACGATTTATTCGAAGAAAGGCAGAAAAATCGTCATGACAAAAATACATATCTTCAAAAAATAGTACAGTCAGGTTTCCTTTGTAGCAATTGCTACAAACGGGTGGATGTCTGATTTCCCCTTTATTCATTACTTCTCTCCACCTTGCGGGTTTCCGCAGAACTACTACGTCAAACACTTGCCTTTGCTTCGTGTTGTCGACAAATTCGACTTCGCCCTGTCATCTGTTAGCCGCCTGGTTAGCTCAGATGGTAGAGCGGCTGCCCCGGAAAGGCGGTGGTTCCGGGTTCGAGTCCCGGACCAGAACGAATTTTTCTTCAACTATGAGGCTTTTCTTTCGAAGAACCCGTTTGGGTTTCCTTTGTAGCAATTGCTACAAACGGGTGGATGTCTGATTTTCCCTTTATTCAATAGTACAGTCAGATCAAAACGAATGTGGAACCATGTGAGGAAATTTAAAGGAGAGTACTCATCATACACAATACCACTACTTACATGTCAGTGCACATAAACAACGCTACAAGACCAGGCCAACTTATTAGGTGAACACTTCTACAACGTTTCGAGCTCAGCAAACTACTCAAATACATTCTTAAAATATAAAGAGTCGGCGGAGAAACAGAGACTACCCACCACTGGGGCTTCTAATGAACTTTATAATAACCACCTCACAATTCCCGAATTGAAAAGGGTTCTTTCTGCCGGTAAAGAGGGTCACAGGTCCTAGAACAACAGGTCCTGACCGTGTCCACTACACTATGCTGGCACACCTATCACAAGCATCGGTAGAGACACTTCTTAAATTTTTAATGAGATATGGGAGTCTGGGGTAATGCCTACCGATTGGGAAAACGCGGTAGTAATGCCTTTTATAAAATCTAGTAAACGCGCAAGATCACCTAGCAGCTATAGACCCATTGCACTAACAAGTGGTCTAGCCAAATCATATGAGAGCATTATAGACATAAGACTCACATACATCCTTGAAACAAGAAGCCTAATAGACAAGCACCAGTGCAGATACAAAAAGGGCTGCTCCACCACTGACTATCCCGCGCGAATAGAACATGAAATGCGTGACAAGTTTCTACACAAACAACTCTGTCTCGCGGTTTTCTTTGATTTAGAAAAGGCGTATGATACCACGTGGCCATATGGAATTTTGAGAGACCTGGCTGACCTGGGAATTCGCGGCAGATGCTAAATTGCCTATGCGACTTCATGTCAAATAGAACATTTCATGTACGTCTAGGCACAATACTTTCACGCACATTTACACAAGAAAATGGCGTTCCACAAGGTTGTATTCTGAGCACGCACTCTTCATAGTCAAAATGAACTCTGCTAATAAGATCATCCCATCGTCTATTATGCACTCAATATATGTCGACAGTTTGCAAGTGGCTTGCCGCGCCTCGAACTTACCCACCTGCGAAAGACAACTACAAATAACGATAAATAATTTTACACAATGGGCTGACAAAAATGGTTTCCGGTTTTCAACACACAAAACTGTTGTAGTCCTCTTTTCCCAGAAGCGAGGGTTACACTGCGCTCCAGTTCTCACATAGGATGGTACAACGCTGCCGGTGAAAGAAGACTACAATTTCTTGGCGTAAGTTTTGACGCAATACTTAACTTCCTGCCAAGAAGAACACAACTAAAATTAAAGCAAATAAAGCACTAAATATCCTCAAAGTGTTATCCGACAAGCACTGGGGATCTGACCGAACATGTCTACTACGTATATACCGGCCCCTTGTAGGTAGCATCCTCGACTACTGTAGTGTAGTTTATGGTGCAGCTAGGCAGTCCATTAAGCGACTTGATTCAGTTCATAATGTCGGCCTACGACTGGGGAGCGGTGCCTACAGAACATTGCCTGTCCAAAGTTTATATGTTGACTGCAATGAGCCTTCCTTACAGTACCGCACAGCACTACTTACACTTTCCTATGTACTGATAATTAGGTCATCCCCACAACATATATGCTACAGCATCGTAACACAGTGCAAATCACGGGTACACACTACACAAACAATCCGAACATGATTCGGCCACTTATCTTATGATGTTCCTCATGAAATCCTACAGGTTGCTGAAAGGGCACCAAGATTGCCCCCGTGGTGCAATTTTACCCAGCTATGTGATTGGACACTAACACATCTAAAGAAAAAAAGACATTCCACAAGAACACAAATGCAAGAGTTCCGAGCTATTCAAGAAAAATATAAGAAACTACACGGAGTTTTACACTGACGGCTCTAAAACACAAGAATACGTAGGTGCCGGGACCATAACAAAAAATTGGAAAAATAGCATTCAGATAAATAATTTTTCTTCAGTCTTTAACGCCGAAGTTTATGCAGTATGGATGGCAGCCAAGAAAATTACTACCGAAAAGCAGAAGAATGCTATTATTTATACCGATTCATTAAGTGCTCTGAGAGTTCTAAACTTAAACTCCGCGTCTGAACACCTGCTTGGCGATATCATAAACATGGTCTTTAATAAAAAATACGAAGGAACCATATGATTTTGCTAAATCCCAAGCCATGTTGGGATACCAGGGAATGAAGCAGCAGATAAAAGCGCTTCCATGGCAGCGCACAAAAGCATAACTCACGTAAGGCTTCCGTACAAACACAGTATCCGAGTGATTCGTAAGGCCCTAGCATCAAAATGGCAACAAGAATGGAACTCGTGCCTAAATAACAAGTTACATATGACTAAACCCCTGCTTGGCGAGTGGAAATCATGCAGTCACTAAGAACTCTTCTATGAGGTGATCTTATGCGGACTTCAAATTGGACACACGCATCTAACAAATAATTCTCTATTTCGAAAAGAAAACCCATCAACTTGCGAGAAATGCCATGAATCGCTTACAGTAAACCACATCACAATGTCATTTCCACATACTGAAACACAAAGGCGGAAACATTTCAACAATTTGTATCACTTGCATATACCTTACACCCTGCCTTAATACTGGGCGAAGAGCCACTGTTTAATTCACTAACTTGTTCGAGTTTTTAGATGAAACTGGCTATTTAGATCCACTTTAAGGTAACGCAGCTATTGCTGCCTTAACATTGGATCTTCTGTCCTGGGACTGGCGCAGCATGGCCTCAGTCGCTTTTGCGCCATTAAACTCTAATGACCTAACTTGCTCATGTCACCCAACTCGGTGTCATTATCAATGTTATGAAACTTGATCCGACCAGTATACCCTTATCAGCCCTTATCGGTCGTTATCAACGTTTTCGGGCTAGATTCGACCCTTATCAACCCTTATCACCTTATAAATCTTACTGGACTTGATCCGAGCCTTATAAACACTTATCGGTCGGTATCAACATTATCGCAATCGATCCGATCCTTATAAAACCATGTGTCCTTATCAATATTTTCGGACATAATCCGACCTTATCAACTCTTATGGGTCCTCATCAGCGTTATCGGACTGGATACGACCCTTATCAACACTTATCAGTGCTTATTAACCTTATTAGAATTGCCCCGACCATTATAAGCCCTTATCGCTCTTTATTACCTTATCCATCTGCGTCGAACCATTATCGACTATGATGAGACCCATGTAATCCCTCATCACTCCTTATCATCCTTATCAACTCAATGGATTCTTATCTGTCTGTGTTGCTGACAAGGAAATGTGTTGCGTGACGCGAAGCGCATGAGCCATCAGAGATTGGTGGCATTTCGGTCACTGAAGGAACGCCCCAACGAAAGGTGCATCCTGCGACCACACAAACGCATCGAGGATGTGGCTTGTTTGACATTAAATTTTCGCAAAAACGGAATTTTCCTGCTCTCTACAATGTTTCATGTCGGCTTTACATGTGGTCTTAAAGATGGCTTTTATTACATCACCAAATCTTTCAACAAAGCCTTCATAAGAACTGTTCCCCTTTGACATTTTTGTACCGCCAGTACAACACATTCATATGGTTCACATTATATTTACCTTCTGCAAGCGTGGGTGTTTCACCCAGTGGTTGAGACATTTACCTTCTGAGCGTCGGGTGCTAGATTTGAGACGTTTTTCCTTTTGAATTTATTTTGTTTTGCGCATTAATTTCTTTATAGTGTTTTGCCTTACTTGACGGGCGAGTTTCTTCGTTGGGAAGGCATAGAATGCTCACGCATTTAAAATAATTTTCTTATGACCAGGCCGCATTTTTTCAATTGCTAGTAAGTACAGCGGGGTGTGGCATTTTCCGAGGCATTTTTGGAAGTGCCCGACGTATATGTGCAGGCGCGAGTAGGAGCGGGTGTGAGAGAGCAAATCTTGGGGCCTTTGCTCCTTCAATATCTGACTTTGCCTAGGAACTATGGAGGATAGCTTTCTTAGCGCGTGTAGTAGGAATTTGTCCCTAGGCGTGCCGGCATTGCGGAGTGGGGTCGAGTTTGTTTACGCTTGGACGCTGGCTGCCTGGGCGGTGAAACAGGTGAAGCAGTGGTCACGTACGGCCGCCCCATTTGGTGATCGTTGTGTTTGAAGGTACGCCGGACACACTTTCTCGCACCTGCGGCGCTGGTGCTGAGTCAGTCATACGGGATTAAACCTTTCTTGCTCCTTCTGGCGCTCTACCTTCAAAAAAAAAAAAGAAGAAAGTAATCCCGAATTTTTCCGGGGCTGCTCTCCTGGGGCAGTATCTTCGCTCTTGGCAGGCTTTTCGTATGCTGCTGTCCGCGACTTTTCAGAACCATTTTTGAGTTGCCCGTTTGGGTGAAGTAAAAGCCCAGCGCCTTAGCAACCGCGGTTGAACGCCATTGCCTGAAGTCACGCTGTGAGCATTATTGGCTTTGCGCCTCACCCACGGAAGGTTAGATTAGCTTAGGTTTAGGTTAGGTTGGGTTAGTGTAAAAGCTGTTATGGGTGGCGCAGCGTATTCTCACAGCGGATTATTGTCTTTGTGTCTCGGCCACGTTAGATTAGGTTAACGTTAGGTTAGGGTAGGTTAGCGTAAAATGCGTTATGGGGACGTGCGTATTCGCACAGCTGTTGCAGGAGCATTGAGCGTCACCGGCTGCCTTTCAGCCACTCGCGTTCAACCACGGTTGCTAAGGCACTCTGCCTTCTAGATTTTCGATGTATGCGGCCCCGCCTCTACTACTGTCCCTACTGCTCCCACGTAAACATCTGTGGCGTCGTTTTCGAGGTACATCGCCGTAAGGCGCGAGAAAGGTATGATCTGGCACGACTGACTTAGCACGAGCGCCGCAGGTGCGAGACAGTCTGTCCGACACAACGGTGACCAAATGATGCGTCAGTGCCCGCTGCTGCACCTGTTTTACCACGCCGGCAGCCAGCGTCCGCGCGAAAACAAACTCGACCCAACTTCACAATGCCGGTACGTCTAGGGACAAACGCATACTACAAGCGCTAAGAAACTTCTCCTCCGTAGTGCCTAGGCAGAGTCATACATTCAAGGAGCAAAAGCTCCCACATTTTCTCTCTCGCACCCGCTCCTATTCGCGCATGCGCACAAACATCCGGCGCCCCCCGAAGTGCCACGCCCCGCTGTACTTGCTAGCAATTGTAAAGTCGCGGCCTGGCCTGGGGCAGTTCAAACACTCAACGTGTAGCTTTTCGTTTGGGTACACGTTGGTGATGCTACCTTAGTACGCTACTTCTTTTGGTGTGTCTCATTCGAATGAGGTGAGACACGCGCCGTTTCGTCCCATAGGCCAGGAAGTCAGTATGGTGCGCGTTTCTACATACAGTTCATATCATGAGGGATTCGTTGGTTTCATTCGGGTAAATTTTCTGAATGACACCGCTACTTGCACCTCTGCCGTAGCTTGGGCCGGGATAACGTAAAGCTATTCCAGGATCCGCCATTAGCCCTCCGTGATGGGCCAAATGGCTTGGGAACCACTCATATGGGCGCGGCGACCGCCGATATGGGCTGTGCCTGAGCCATTTTGACCTATCACGGAGGGCTGACGTTGGCTTTATAGGTCACTTTAGCATATGCTAAATAGGATGAAGGCGAAAGCCTGCGCACTCACGAGACATTCGTTGTATTACTTAGCATTTCATTCGAATGCGCTACTATTATTTTCACCTACCAAAGGTCGTGAGTTCGAGTGTGCCTTAATTAACTTCGCCATAATTAACAACAAAGGTCACGGGTTCTACTCACACCAAAAGTCATGGGTTCGAGTGCCTTAATTAACTTCGTCTTAGCACCAAAAGTCGTGGGTTGAACTCTCGACATTCACGATGTCAACTGGAATCCCCCTTGAAGGTATGGCGGATTTGCCCGTATCTCCAAGTGGGTTCGACTTTCGCCAAAGGTCCCGGGTGCGAGTGCCTAAATTAAATTTGTCTTATTACCTGTGTCTTAATGTGTTTCGCCCTAACTAACACCTAAAGTAATGGATTCGACTCGGCCTTCACGATGTCATTTGGAATCCAACCTTGAGGTGCCGGTTCGCCCGTATCTCCATGTTGGGTTGTGGGTTCGAGTGCCTGAATGTGGCATGCTTCGGCTTAACATAAGACGTCGTGGGTCCGACTACCATTAAAGGTTGAGGGTCTGACTTTCATCAGAGGCCGTGGGTTCGACTCTCGTCCTTCACAATGTCAATTGGAATCCCACTTGGACATATGGGTGGTTCGCCCATATCTCCAAGTGGTTTCAACTTCAACCTTCAACCCACGAACCCACGACCTTCAACCAAAGGTCGTGGGTTCAACTCCCTATGAATTTGGTGCCATAATGCCGGACGGCAACGCCGGACATCGGATTTTTCGTCCTATGAGCAGTCTAAAGCTTTCGCCTTAAAAACAGATTGGAACTGTTTTGCGTTATCCCAGCCTTGGGTACAGGCGCACTAGAACGGTGTTGTCGTCTGTTTGCACCTGTTCTACGGTGAGTAGTCCCATCGCATGTGTACAGTCGTAAGTGACAACAAAGATGACGATTTGGATTGAATCGATGTGATATATGCGGCGTGCCTGGATTTTTCAGAGTTATTTAGGGTGCGTCTGACCGCATGTCTCGCTATGTCATGGTCCTCGGCTATGAGTTCATTGTACATTTTATTTGGGGCCGAATAACGATTGGATACGTGGTACACTTGCGCCACTTTGGTCGCCGCTGTTTATTCGGTGGTAGCGCGTCTGGCTTTCCAACGCCAATGGTTTCAGGTTGTTCATGTTGTGCAGGTCGCCAACCACGAGGGACCAAGCCTTCACCACGCTGTTCGGGATCGGTGTTCCTGGCAGACCAATATACTTGGGGTTGTATTGCTTTCTTGTCGATTGAGGCAGCATCCATAAAGGTATCGCCGTTCTCTTCCTCCTAATCACCGTCCGACGTACAAACGCCGATGGCGTAATGAACTCGATACACAATGCATGCGAATGCTGTTGCGTTTGCAGGACTTGCCGTTTCGTCGTTGCTTTGAACCTTTCTTGCCGAAATGTTATCACTAATACCGTCTCTCATGTACGTCAGCGCGTCATCTCTTTCGAAAGTGTTACCGTCTTTTTTTATTCTTCTTTATCCTTTATAGCTGTTTGCGAATTTGTCATTTGGGATCCTAGTGTTCTTACATGGTTCCAAGATCTTTTTCGTGTCTCTTTGTCTCCTTCACGAATGTCATGCACCCAAAGTTTACTTGTATATTTAATTCTTTCTTGCACAAGCTCACTCACCACTCTTTTCTCTGTACTTGTTCCAGCTAAAGAGTACCTCTTCGTGTAATCCCAACTTTCTGGCTTCTTTATGATCCCTAAACGACTCACCGTAGTGGCGTAGTGGCTATGGCGTTGCGCTACGAAGCCTGAGTGCGCGGGATCGAATCCAGGCCGCGGCGGCAGCTTTTCGATGGGAGTGAAATGCAAAAACGCCCGTGTATTGTGCACTGGGCGCACGTTAAAGAACCTTATGCGTCAAAATTAATCCGGAGTCCCTCACTATGGCGTGGATCACAATGAAATCCCTAAACGCCTGCTTACGCTCCTGTATAGCTTCCTTTATTTCCATGTTCCACCAATTACTTCATTTCCTGTTTCCACTCCAACAATGTTTAGCCGTGCTTGTCTCATCTCCTGCTGTATGTCGTCTACCAGTTCTGTGTATTCCAATACTGCTGTAGGAAGCGCCTCCATTTTCTTCTCTGCGCTTTTTCCGCTCTTAATTAATCCTTAAGCATTCTGCCGCTATTGCTTCCTGTTTTGCGTCGATATCTCTCCCAGATTTCAGGGTTGTACGTATATGATTGCTACCCAAGCTACGTTTTTCATGTTTGTCTATTGTCGTTTGGTAAAGTCCTACGTGAATCACTTCTGAGACTAAGGCGTAGTCAATACTGCGTAGTCAAACAGACGTACGTATGAGATTGTTCGTTATATCTAAAAATCCAGTGTGCGTGCTATACAATTTGATTGCAAAAGCTACCTAAAATATTTGCATTGCTCGTAGTGCTATCTTCTACGCAGACGAAATAATTGTCAAAGCACAACACTATAATCCGAAAATTGAGTATTGAAAACATGACATGGGGGGGGGGGCACAGCGTATATAGTTTACGTGTCTGCGGGACGCGAAGTAACCTGTGGACAAAATATAAATAGGGGGAGAAAAACAGCCTGAAAAATATGCGGAGGCAAGGCAATATATATAGACAGGACGGGTACCCGTAGTGCTAATATGGGCATTGTGAAATTCCGCCATATTGTCAGCTCTCAATGGTCTTGAAGGCAGGTGCTATTGGGTGCCACTGAAATTCCGCCGTCGATGCGCCGCCGCCGCCGCTTTTGCTGAAAACTTGTATGAAGTTGCTTTAGATGACGTGGCCTCTCCAATTGTCTCAAGGTGCCGACATTACATGTTTCTCAATATGGCGAATTCGACAATGTCCAGAAAGCACCCCGGAACTGGAGAATTAGTCTTCCTTGTCTGCGTACTCTCCTTCGTGCTCGTTTTTTTTTCATATTTGTGAACACTTAGCAACTCATTCAACACTTTGCTAAAATGTAACGTTCATGACCGCCATACAAGCCTTACAACTATCGGAATCTTGCGTACAACTCGGATGCAGCATTTAGTTGGGCTGGCTGAGAGTAGGACAGGAGTTCCTCGCAGATCTATTCAGGACATTGTTTTCCCGCGCGGGAACCAGTTGTGTAGGAAGGAGGTTTCTCGCCTTCTAAATTACCTATAGGACACGGATTTGGCCTCCACATGGTGACCTTAGGAGTGACTATTTGTAATTGTTAGGTCTGTGTCTGATTTATGTGATTTATTTATCTAAAGTGTCGCTACGGGGGAGCAATTGCCGGCAGCAACTGCAAGGCCAATCCCACCAGTAGCCTACAACCACTCAACTCAACTAGGCGGTCTAGAAAACGATTGCGATGAGGTTGCTGGAAAGCGCTTCGCATCGACTTTTGTCGCACGAAGTTTCGTCGCACGAAGTGCCAGCAAAGTGTCTAGCGTGGAAAAAAGGAAATAACATAGGAAATTATTGCACGCAGAGAACGTTTATTTGCATATGAAATTTATAATAAATACATCAAGTCAATGCGAGTAATAACATTTGAGACCGAAAGAATGTTCTCGGTATAAAACATGGCGTGACAATACAGCGACTACGAGAGGTAGGGAAGTTGTAGTGATGAAATTAAATTAGGACTCCTTATGTGATATATGTACACGATGATGGAAAACAATCTGGTACAAGCTCAAGGATGCGTAAACTCTTCTAAAAAACAAACAAAGAACACGTTATCAGGGCGTCCCTACACAATGGACGGTGTCATCCTTATTTAGAATACGTTTATGCTAGTTCACATGCTCGAAAGCATGTAGTTTCAATTGCTCATTAGAAATCAAAACTGACACAGAACAACGTCAATAAAATTGTGCAGAAGCCTCTTAACGAAAGCTTGCAGTAATGGCAGTCTATAAATAACAATCACGTGTAGCTCGCCGAAAGACTTGTCAAAAAGCCGCACATCAGTGTGACATACAAAAAGATATGTAGATTATTTAAGGAGCTTGCTCTACAGCAAAATATTGCCATGTCCTCCAGAATACCAAATAAAATAGTAAGGTATGACACAGATGTGAACTGTCCAGCTTGTCACAATATCACAGTGAAATCCACAAGTAACAAATCTTCTGCATTGGCGCGCACAAATTTTTGTTTTGCTTGAGCCTCACACAAAGTCCATTGGTACATAAGGAAAAGGAGGACCACACTAATGCATGCAACACAAGCATACTCCTGATGAACGTTCAGGTCAAACAGCTGCTACTAACCAATATTCAAGCGTGTAACACACGTGTGTCCTGGGCGTGAAGCACAACCTTTAAAGATCTGTTATGCATTCTCACAATGCAAGGGCGCCCAAGCTACCGACAGCTGCTTCGGCATGTGATCGTTACACGTAAGCTTCAGAGTAATAGGATAACCCATTAGTAGGGAGGTCACGTGAGCCCCCATTAAACAACCGCGTTTTGATCGCATGCGAGTCGTTTTCCATGTCATGAGGCGAAACTGTCAAGCCATTGCAGCGTGCCCTTGAACGATTCTACGTGGCATTCGAAGGGCACATGGGAAACACGATACAGACACTATTAATGTAGAGTCATGGGGTACAAAACAATTCTCGACGAGAAAGCTGTACGAGAAAGTCAAGCGAGTCTATCGGTGCAACGCACGTCGCCAACTACAATAGCGCTATGAAGATTTACGTCTCGTTTACGAACACACGTGCCAGTTGTAGGCGCTGAGTATGCGCAGTCCAGACCCCAGATTAAAGTGCGAGCTGTTAGGACTTTGTATTGCCTGTAAAGCTGGGAGCGTTGCGACAACCCCAGGTGAGCCATTCACCACAATAAATCTATTCCTCCAACGCAGGAAATTTCGCATGAAGGAAAATTCAACCTAGTTCTTAACTTAATTCAACTTAAGTTTGTGACTGTAGTTCCCTGCAAATTTGGCTGCCGCATGTAGCATCTGCACAACAATCTTGGCTGTAAATGCCGCGCATCGCAAAACGCGAAATGCCCCGTTTGCTAGTCCTTATACAGAAGCACTTCATGAACACGCTGCAGCAAGCATTCGTCACGTTTCGGCTGCTCCTGACACGCCCTTTGTTGCACTCAGTGCCTGAACTGATGCCATATGCACTGAACCGTCGAAGGGGCTGCGGCCTACGCAGGTCACGCATGTCCACACGCATTAGATAAACGGCTTCGCGTTATCAAGCGATAATGTCAAGTGATGAGTATTCTATGACTAGAACGGCGCTTCGGGCGGCGAACCAGACCCACTACGCACTCTCAGCGCTCCCGATTGGCCCGCGTGTTTGTAAACGAGGCCTAAACCCACACAATGTTCTGCGAAAACTGACGCTACATGCGTGCTTTTCCTCGTTTCAGGAAGGGGACGAATGTTCACTAGGAGAAGAGGAGCAAAAATAAAGGGATGGCTCGACGCCGCTGAAGCCGTGAGGAACCGACTGCCACAATGTCACGCTGCGGTGTCCGTGCTTCTCCCTGTCAAAGATTTCGACAGCGCTCGAGAAGGACACGTGCTTCTTTATGCCGCTGCCCATTGTCTCCAAGCACGAGTCGCTGGCGCTCACTCGCAGCCTCGATATTCTGGCATGAAGATCAGGGCTGGCGCCTCCGCTGTGGCAAACAATGTTGGTGCCTCCAGGGCCCGTGGTGGCATCCGAAGCCATCCCGTTCGGTATAGGCGTGCTGGTGGTGGGCAGTGGACAGGACAGGATCTGAAGCATGCCGCTGTCGTGGCTACTGTCCCAGGACGGCGGCAAGAGCGTCGGCGTGCAGACGCAGATGCTGGAGCCGATGCGAAGGTGACAGTGGCCGTCGCCGCGGCAGCACTTGGAACTGTGAAGCATGGTGACGCTGCTATTCTTGCGCAGGATTCCTCGCGGTGCGTCCGTGGCGCTGCCGTTTTTGGAGAGTTCTTCGGCTGCAGACTCGTATGCGCTGTCGCTGTTTTGCAAAAGATAGAACGAAAGCCAGAAGGAAAGGTTAGGGAGGTGTCATTCTCGCCGTTCGTCGTCGACAATGTCTAGCTGTGAGAACAAGATCAAGTTATAAGGCCACGCTGAAAGTCCGGGCACTTCTGCAGAACGAACGAAAAATATAAAAGACAGGGCTCAGTCATCGGTATAATGGATATATCTTATCGCTGAAGATGTGATCGTGTAGATACTAGAGCCCTTGCATTTGCAATACATGGCCTCAAAATTGGCGCCTGGCCTTTTTTTTGTGCCCACACTGGATTTGCAGTTTCATGTGACGTGATGCTTCAAATACTTTTTAGATTTATTCTGCGAGAAACTGAAAACATGCCACCCGAAAAACCATTCACCTCACGCATGCATTATTTTTACTTAAATCTTATAGCTCTGCTTTGCAATAGATGTCATGAGTTTGGATACTTGATTTTAAAGACTACCGCATTTAAATTAATATTGTGCTCTATTTTCATCCGCCTCTTTGCCAGAATAAACATGATATAGCGTTGGCAAACCTGACTTGCAAACAAAAGAATCTTACGTAATTTCACATATGAAAGTGCATAACGATGAACAAGGTAGCGAACAAATTTTATTCAGCTGATTATTTACACAAGAGTACAAAATAATAAAACACGATCCCTTTTTGTACCTTATAGACAGGCAGGTCAGCCACCAAACACTTGCATATAAAGCCCGTTGACATGCCTAGAAATAGTGGATCTGGATGTTTAACTCGAATGGTTTGTCCTGTGGCATATGCGAGTACCGTATAGGTAACAAAGCTAGTTAGGAAAGTTGGTTCAGTATTGCAAGCGTCTAAACTCGCTTTACAGCGTCTCACGTGCGAACGAGCAGATGCTCGTCTTTGTCTAGAGTTTAGTGTGGATAACACTTGAGCGGTCACACTGCTTACTTTTAATTTTGGATGAAGCCAACATTTGGCGTACTTTCAGTATAACGACCATAGACTAACATGCCACAGTAGCAGTTACTAGACGAAAAACAAAAACAAAAATGCCGCGTACCGCAGTCTCACGGATGCACACATTGTTGCCGGCAGTGAAGCCAAAAGTTGCCTCAAGCAGGCTTTCTGGCACTATGATCGCACAGTAGCTTTGGCTGCTCGCGTTGACGTTTCTGTGTCAAGGCGTTGTGATCACTTCTTTGCGCAGAAAAGCACGCACTCTCACTACAGCACATATCATCCATGCAACTAGATTAAGAGCACACAATTCAGTTTCTAATAGGTCTGGATTCGCAGCTGGCACTCGGCAGACATTTCGATCCGCGATGACGTCGGGTCCACCTACCCAATCTCGTCGAAGACTTCGTCGTGCAGTGCAAGCACAATGGGTGGTTTAGACTCCGGGATGTAGGTGCCTTCTGTTCCTTTGACGACGTCTTCGATTTCCTTCATGGTCAAACTGGTCTGGATAAAGAGGTGCAGACTCTTGTTGGAGAGGTAGAGTGGTTCTGTCAGGACACTGCGGCAAAGAACGAAACGGACGATATTTAGCATTTACACTAACCCATGGGAGGAGCGCAAAAGTGCTTAACAGACAATGGCGGGAAAGATGATTTGGATTTTGCATTGAACATCTAACGACAAGCAAGTGAGCAGGGCCCATTTATGTGGTGTAATTAAGAGGACAAAATTAAGTGTGGAAAACGATTCAACGCTGTCCTGTTTGTTAGTGCTGCATGATGATGTTTGCAACGGGATCTAAAGCACTTCTATTTCTCAAGTTCTTTGGTGAAACAATGGACAGGAAGAGACAGTTGCGTCGTAGCACATTACGTTGCGTTCAGGGCTCCTCGATTAAATTTCTTTTCGTGACTGTTTTCTCGGCACATATGTAACTGGAATGCTTATATACCTGTGGTGTTCTCACCCATTAAAACGATCCGTCGCATAATTATACGAATGCACGCTGCCCACAGGTGCCTGGAGATAATATTTGGAACTGTATACATGTGACCTATTGAACAATGTTTTACTGAACTTCCAGAAGAGCGAAAGCGTACAGGACACTAAAAGGTGCACTAAAACTGACAACTGGACTGTTGCTTAAACACATTACGCACACATTACGCAATTACGCATTAGGTAAGAAACGACCATGATTAACAAGAAATGCTCACAATAAGCCACCGATGCTGCGGCTAGTTTGTTGGACAGCTTTTTTGGTTTCGCGTAGTGTTATCACTATTTCTGTCTGCGTTCATTGTGGCATATCGGTCGCGATAATGAGCCTCTACCGACTGACCAACATTGAAGCCGTTCTGAAAGCGGCGCATCTGCCTCGACCGTCATACATATTCTGTCACCCGCCGTGGTTGCTCAGTGGCTATGGTGTTGGGCTGCTGAGCACGAGGTCGCGGGATCGAATCCCGGCCACGGCGGCCGCATTTCGATGGGGGCGAAATGCGAAAACACCCGTGTGCTTAGATTTAGGTGCACGTTAAAGAACCCCAGGTGGTCGAAATTTCCGGAGTCCTCCACTACGGCGTGCCTCATAATCAGAAAGTGGTTTTGGCACGTAAAACCCCAAATATTATTATTATTATACATATTCTGTCCTTCCCGACACTCAGTTGATTGATTTTTGTACATATTAGTGGAAAATAAAGCGCTGCCGTGGTAGCACCTGTGTTAAACTCCAATAAGGTAGCTGACGACAAACTGAAGAATGCTCGAAAGTAAGATTGTCAAGGTGTACCAAACAATCGGAGACCTACGGGGTGCGATGTAGAGACGTTTCTAGAAAGATGAAACTGCAAGCTTACTTTCTCAAGAAAGACTCGAGGCCCGCACGTCGGTCTTCTATAAACTTGTCGTCAAATCTTTTCATCAGCGTCTTCGATGGAAGGCGTGGTGGAGCCCTGGGCAAAACGAAAGAGTGAACATTAATAGCAGTCTCCATGAGAAATTTTGGCTGGACCCCCGGCTATGGTCATTATCTTGCTCTTCATTATGACATTTAGGCTCCAAGCAAATTAACCACGTATCTGTGTTGCTCACTCAGCATAAATACAAAGCCAGAAGCTGAACGTGAGGTCGTAGCAGCCATACATTATTTGCAGTTCTTAGACGCCCTTATTGCGTAATCTAAAGTCACCAATCACCAGCGACGTCAGAAATAATGACGTCTTGAATATCATCCCTGTTAGTCAGCCCTTGGGTGAAGCTGCGCACACTAAAGCATAGATGAAGCAGCACGCTTTCTGGCAACGCAAATTTCCAAGAATAAGTAACTTAGAGCCGACGCTTGCTGACAAGTCAGTCCTGCGAGCCAATGTAGTTAGCACACACGCATGAGACGAAAGCAGCGGCTGTTACACAAAGTGCATTACTCCGCGATTCACGAACCGCACTGGTAGCATGGAGTTGAACGATCAGCAGAGGGTCAGAGAAACTTTCGCAATTCGTCATGGGAGCCGCTGACCTCATATGCCACTTACTTTTCGAAGGTGGATTACGATCTAATTAAATGATATCGCTCCATTTGTAACGTCATGTGCGAAAAGCGCCTATGAGAAATGGAGCAGTAATTTGTGTTGCAATGTTCTAGAGCACTAGGCCGTTAGAACTATACAATGCGCTGCACACTAATTACAATTTTGTTACGGCATGCCTTAAAAAATCGTAGTACGGTGTGATATATAGTTGCACGGTCACCGCGCATTTCTTTTTCTTTCATTCACGTGGTCGTTCTATTAAAGTCCTGTTTCGTTTCTAGATGTTTCTCGCTGCCTGCTAGGCGTTGCCAGTCAAGCCTAATGTAGCTTTGATATGCCTAGTTTGAGCACTCATTTCCGTGCAATTATTATTATTAGCCGCCTACTACCACATATCTACTCAGTTCAGAGTGACACCAAATACCTTGGCGTTAATAAAACGATGTTTGACCGCTTTTTACTCGCGCAAAAAGAGTGTCAACACGTCTCAGGCAGGAAACAGTGACGAAGTCAGCAGCTGCTGAAGGCACGCAGAACACACTACAGCGCGTAGAACAGCGCACGCAACGGAAAGAACTCTTCCTAATTCGCTCTTCTGAATCGTATTGTGTTTCTACTCTCCCCACTTTGGAGGCAGAGCATTGACGCAATGCGGAGAAGTGACCACTCGACCAACGCAAGTACATGTAGACGGAGTGACATCACATTCGGCTGACGTCATGCGGTCTTCATACAAGGCACAATGGGACCTCAATCAGCTCTCATATGACGACCTACGGTATGTGCACGTTGAGGTAGGAGCCAGCGCACTCTTTGATGACATTGGCACTGTGACCTGCACGTCAGACCGCGCACATTATCTCTATTGACCACATGCGGTTCAGATAAGGCAACAAAGCCCGATCGCAAGGTCTGTACTAAATCCTTGTCGCGAGTGACTGGGAGCTATGCGGCTTATCCGAACGATTGTCTGTGTTGCCGATATCATATGTTTGAATTCTAAGAAAGAAGTTCTCTCCTTATCATTTGGCACCTCTATTGAACGACAAGTATTGCTACGCTGCCGCCTTTTTAGAACTTATTCTTAGCTTTTTGTGCAACCCTGGCAACTTTAAATCGAAATATTGTTTGCAGAGCACGCGTTGCAACAACGCTTCGAAACAACGTGACTCACTGTCACAAGTTAACCGACGCTTTTGTGTAGAGGCGATAAGCCACAAATGTGCGATGAACAATAAGCCCAACTAGAAAAAGAAAAGAAAAGAAAAAAGAAAAGAAAAGTGGTATTGAGCTACACAAGACACGAAATTTTAATTGCACAGGCAGCATGCTTTTTGGTGAAAGAAATAAGTCTAGGAAGCTCAGAGTGAGCGCTCTGGTGAGTTAGTATTGAATACAGCTTTCAAACTTACAAAGAAGGCTGCAGTTCCTTGAGAAGGCTCTTTAGGTAAACGAACTCTGAATACCTCCTGCGGACCGTCGACCGGGGCATTGTGAAGCTGCTGTTGTTCGTCTGCAAGAGCGACAGATTGCAATCATTGCAAGTCTTTCAATCACTGCCTGATTACCATGCAAGCATATCAGAAAACACGACTGTCAGATTGATGTTGCCACCCGTATATTGGTTCACTGGTAGCATCAGTTAAACCATTGCTTTTGCAATGGCCTCATTGCAAGTCACTTCATTCCAGGTTGACAAAGTTGTTTTGACTGCTTACCTCAATGGAAATGTCATATGACGTGTAAACATCTCCTTTTACTTGGTGCACGATCGGGTTCCTCACGTTCACATCCAGAAAAGTCTGGCGAGAAAACAAAACAAAAAGATAATATTGAATTAGGAGTTCAATGTAACCCATGAGGTTCGTTGTTACAGCACGTAAAAAAGAATGACAGAACAGAAGCGGAACTAACGATGAAAAAGGTTGATAGCTTCACCGACCAGACGTGTTTCAATCTAGAAGCAAACATATTTAACGTTATTTGTTCATTCACAAGGTGAAACGATAACTTGCACAACTTTCTGAAAACAGTATCTCGTCTGGCACTGCAGCTTTTTCTTTTTTTTTTTTTGAGGTCAAAAGACTGCTCAAGTCAAAGCAGCTCATACGACATACTTCTAGGGTGTGAAATACCTTGGAAAAGTTCCTTTGAAGTGGCACAATTCTGAAAAAGAAATGGACTGGTTACCTGCGTTCATGATTGCTTAGCGGATGCTCACCCGTTTGCGTGCAGTCATTTACTTTCTGCCACTTTTACTAGTTTTTTGATACCTTCTAAGTCCTCTAGTGTGGGGGTGGAAAACGGCAGTTCTGGTTAACCACCATGGCTTTATCCTTGTCTCATTTCTCGAGTACTATCGTCTATATATCTACCAACACAATGCTATATATTACCACTGCCGGGAACGCAGCGTGAACGCAGTTTTGGAAATATTTCTACTCGAACTTGCAAAAGGTAATACATGATAAAGAAAGCCATAAATGTACTGTGCAGGGGCGCACAAAAGACGAGGACTGGGTGAGGCACCCAAATACACATACGGGAGTTTTTGCGTGTGTATGTGCTCTACATGTACTCCCAGGGGGACGACACCCTAAGATTACAATCAAGTTCTAAGCTTTGAACGCACATATATATGGGAACATGTCTGTTGTCATTCTTTTACAAAACATTGAAAAAGCAACGTGGACTGTGCTCATTTGTTTTCTGATTACTAGATGATCGTGCTCACTCTAAACTGAGCTCGCACACGTATTAACTCTTCTGTGCAGACTTAAAATGGCTGCAGGCCTATATCACTGTTTCAACACTATATGGAGGCAGCAGTATGGAACGCTTAGATTGACAAATTTCTTCGCAAAAGTGACAAGTGTAAGCAAATTAGGCGTACGCCGTTCGAATAATTTCATGGGTCGACTGCAGTGTCAGCATCATTTAAGAGATATTTTCCCACGTCGTCTCAAGCATTGCTGAAACGAAGGTGCCACGTCTTGCTGCCCATCCCGCTTCTCTCCCCGCTTCGCGCAAGGATTAAGTAGGGTTACTGTATACACTCCCTATAAAGTAACTCTAGGAAAAAGTTAGATGCACTTAAGTCTCCTTACGTGAATTGTATGCGAAAGCAGTAAGACTTTTCCGCGCGGTACTTTTCACTTGGTCATATGCTCGAATTAGGCAAACTCACTTTTGTAGGCGGACCAAGTCAATTTAGGAGTGGGCCAGGTCGATTTTGAACGTGGGTCAACTAAAACACACATTGTAGGGCCGGTCAGTTGAGGTCACGCTACTACAGAATGTTAAATAGAATAAATGTCTGAGCTACAAAACGAATGCTCGAATAAGACACGCATGGAAACGCAGGACTTAACACTAAATCTTAGTACTATATTTTTCATGGGGCGATGACCGGCCAGAGATTAAAAAGTTCGTAAAGTTTTTAAAAATATCCGTATCACTTGTGAGGGAACTTTAATGTTTAAGAGCTTCAAGGTTCCTATTTCATATTTGACAGCTTAAAGAGGGCTTCACAAGAACGAAAATAAGGAAGCGATGGCTTGCCTTCGCCTTCCGTGTGTGCATAAGGAGTTATCAAGCATAAAAATCAACACGAAACAATAAAATGCGGCGTGGTTGCGTGGCAAGAAGTGAGAGCTCCTCAGAAAACAGCGCGGGGGTCCATATCAAGTGTGTGTGTATATATATATATATATATATATATATATATATATATATATATATATATATATATAGCATTATCAACGCTCTCATAACGCACATACCGAGACGTGCCTGCTCGGAGCTATGGGGACGGACACTTCGAAGGGAAAGCCCATCACTCCTTGAGACTTGTCATTGCTCGGACACACGCCTGACAACGATAATGTACAGGTCTTCAGGATCTCTCTGAATCGCGCTGGCAAAAGGTGTATATTTTTTCCGTGTATTTGTGCGTTATGCCGCCGGCGAGTGTTACCAGCTTGTTCGCAAGTGAGATGGAAGAACATAATGCTGCGTAACAGCCCACATCCGGAGGTGTTCTCACAACTGATGTTATACTGTGGACTTGCAAGTACGGGCTGGCAACGGTGAAGAGTGATAGCGCTGGTTCTTCACGCATTTGCACTTGTCCACAGACCACTAATTTTATGTGCTATGTAAAACAGTGGAACGCGCCACATCACAGAATGAAAGAGGATGGTACTGAATGCTCAATATTTCGGGCAGCAGCTACATGTGCATAGGATCTGAGTGACAAATTTAACATGAGCACCATTAGGTGGGCCAATTAGGAGGCGCGATGTGAATTAAGGTTGCACCTTTTTCCAAGGTTGCCAAAGCGAGTAAGGTGACGTGAACATATCACTAAGGTCAGGCAAAACAGTGCAAATACAAACGACGATTCCTCAGAGGGCTGACGGGTTCCAGGAAGGAGCATGCAAGAGTCTCGGATTGCCCTGGAGTGCGCTTGAGATCAATTACACGCACGGCAACTCGATCTAGCTCTAGTTCGCGCCCCGGTTCACTTGACGTTTCACTGCACATGGAGAGAATGTGAGAGGGTGTGCACTCGTGACCCCCGGATGCGATCGGGTTTTCTCGGCGCGTAAGCCATCGTCAAACTGTAGTGGATAGCCTGGAAACTAAACTGCACGGCAGAACAACTGCTCATTCGGGCGTCAGAAATCAACTACAACTGAGCTTCAGTAGGCCTGGCTTTCCGGCATCGCAATGGCTAATGAACCTCCTCGGCCGACAAGACGCAATAGCATCTTGTATTCCACAGTACGTAACAATTTTACGTGAAAAGAAGCCGCCAGCGTCACTTGGAGGTTCCAGCACCGAAAGGTCGTACAGTAAATATGCTTTGCTTGAGGTCGGTCTAGTGCACTTATGCTGAACGCAAAATATTAGAAAACATGTTAGTGTCCTATGCTACTTACTGGCGACCGCTAGAGCAGAGCGAATAGCAGCCTCGGTGTTCCGCCCCGTAAGTAGGATAGAAAACTGATGCTAAAACTGCTCGCGCCCATCTCTACATTGCCTCTTTCTCTGAATAAGTAGAAGTCTACCCATAATCTATTTGCTTTCCTTAGCAGTTCTGCCAATTTACTGAATATACTCGGGCGAGACAGCGTTAGCCGAGCTGCGTGCACAGAAATAAGGTGAAAGGCGAAAGAATTCGTGGGCGCTGCGACTGCAGGTGTGAATGCAATGCTACGAAGGGAACCATGACGTTCCGGCGAAGCTTTTCCCGTTACAAAACGATAGGCAGTCCCACGATTCCCTTCAGCGTGTCGAAACAGAACCAACGCCACATTATCCCCTTGTCTTCCTACCTGTCTGTCGTAAAGTATGACGCTGGACGAATCGCTCGCCTCGCTCCCAATTCTGGACGATATGCTGGCATCGTCGCTGATGCTAAGAATGATACTGTTGCTGCTGCTGTCATCGCTGAAGTCGCTCGACGAATGGCGTGCTGCCTTGAGGATGCCCTTGCGGCGTCGAGTCGTCGCGGTTGTCGGTACTTCGCACGTGCTGGAAGGTGTTGTCAAGCGCATCTTTGCAAAAAAAGAGTTCTTAAAGGAAATTAAATGTTTGTCCTTTACAAGCTTGACGTCCACGGTCTTCAGGGCTGTTTAAGGCTTCCGACGTGCGAGTCTTGCTGCCGCAGACGTAACACCTTAGGCACGCTTCTTCGTAAGCGGCTGTTCTATACAAGAAGTGCGAACGTGACACGAAAGCTTGGAAATTCAACGAAGGTGCAGACTCGACAACGTCTTCCTGGAAGGCGGCACAAACGCGATCTTCCAAGTGGAAGAGCAGACCTTCTTTCCAGGCGTGAGATGCGCTCCCTGCCCGACGATCTAACGTCCTGTAGGTTCTGTACGGCAGCCGTCCGCCTTTTACGCCAATCGAGAGTCCGTGGAATGGGGAGAGGAGTAGCAGAGGATGAGAAGAACAAAGAAGTGGCGGTTCACGGAGAGTGAAACTCGGGAGGTCGAAACCTTATCCTAGTCAGCACGTGGAAGGGCGGAGGAGGCGCCGTTCGAGAGGGGAAGGGCTGTAATCGAGAAGCGATAATCGCAAGGCGGCACGGCCCATTGTTTTGGGACGACGTCACGAGCCCGAATGCTCAGAGCTTCTGCGAGGCTGAGAGATGCGGGCTTTTCCGCGAGTGGCAGATGGCTTGAAAGTCCAGATCTCATTCTTTTTGCTCCATGGCCGAAGAGATGGCGCACTTAACACTCCTGAGCGTTAGATATGTTCAAGGACCGACGGACTGAATTATATCGCGCCTGCGTTAGGTCTTACTTTTATTCATTTACGCATGGAGAAGGTTGGGTTGACTGCTCTTTCATCTTGAGTTGGAAAGAAGCTGCAGGCGTAATTACAAAAATAGAAAGAACGCCTGACGAATCAGTGCGGTTTCTTCATGTGCGCAGTTCACAATAGTTAGCAGACTGCGAACACGGAACCAAATAAAGAGAATGGATGCCGTTAGATTACATTATAGCTCGCATAACTGAGTTATATGAAGACGGCATCTATTTTACCATGCAGTGAAGCTGCAGGGCCGTTGACTATCAATGCCAGAGGCGGCCCGACTTCGGCAAACGAAAGATCAAATGAACAAATAAGTGCTTGTTGAATTTTCGATTCACGTGGGCTTGGTGGTCTTGCCTTACGCGTATATTTGCGGTATTGCGTGACTGGGCGGTGTGTCAGCACTTGGGAGGCAAATGGAACAGCATCGATTTGGAATAGCGGCGTTGGCGGAAAGAAGGCGCACGCTTGTGTTGAAGTCTTTGTCAATGCTCCGTTACACTGCTTCTAGTTAAGTGCAGATGTTCTTTCTTAAAGCGAAGGTTTCCTTCGCTTTGTCAATGCTCCGTTACACTGCTTCTAGTTAAGTACAGATGTTCTTTCTTAAAGCGAAGGTTTCCTTCGCTTTAAAAAGCGGTCGTAGCGTCTGTTATACGTTTATTAATGTGGAAACACTGTTCCGTGAGGGAGAAAAGCTGGCGTTTTCCGCAACGAGTGGTAACAAAGATCACCATCAGGGACGTACGTCATCAGCGTCTTGGCGCAAATTAAAGCGAGGAGAATTAAGGTAGAGTGACGAAGGGCACGTGACAATGTATGACGTCACGTGTCATGGAAGTAACCAATTAGAGAAGTATGATTTTGCATTCAAATCACGTGGGGATACTTAAGTGACTTAATTTTTTAAGTCCGTGTCTTCCCTGCGCTGCTAATTTAGTTTCCCTCGCTTTTATACAAAACCGCCATCTACGCATCGCATTTATCTATAATGCATTTAATTTACTATTTCACTAGTCTCCCTTCAGAAAACTTCCAACAGGCGCACTGAGTCAGCATCGTCTTTTTGTTTTTGTAGTGCAGGCACTGTCTTGATGTATGCGAACACCGGTTACGTAGAGCGAAAAGCGTGCTCCAATTCAGGTGCCTATAAAGGAACCCCAGATAGTCGAAAGGAATCCAGAGCCCCATACTATAAAGCGTCTCATAGCCAGTGTCACTTTCGGTCGTTAAACCTCGCAATTTGATTTCTTCTAAAGCTTGAAATCTGAGCAGCGTGCTAGCTTCTTGACCAAACAGGCAATTTAGTGGAATGCCAAGATGTCTTACCGATGCGTTCATGAAAACGTTAGCATGTATTAGTATGAATTGTTTGATTGTGTGCTTTTTAAGGTTGATGAATCGAAATGCAATGTAGATATATGGTACATGAAGCGGTGGCAAAGGTGTTTCTTGGCAAAAACGCCTAGTTTAGTCGAAGTTTTAATCGGACATGAACGAGAATTGGAATATAAAACTATAGTCCAGGAAAGAGCAGACTGAGAACTTGCGAACTTAGTAACCATGGAAAGAACACGAATGCGGGAGAGGATCATTCATGTGAAAGCGGCTTCTTGCTAAGAAACACGTGATTGCCGAACAGAGCATATTATGCTTTAGTGAACGTACAGCGCACTTGCCTGCTTTTTCAGTGAACTTAAACTCCTGCGGTATAGCGTTTCCTGCATGACGACGTCGATGAGGTTTGGGATCGCTTATCCGCGGAAAACGCATGCGCTTTGTGGTCTCTCGAGTCCACTGGACGAGTTTGCGAGATCAAACACAGAGCAGATCATTCAGCGATATGATACATTGATTCAATTGTTTTCCATGGCGTGTTAGGCTTTTCTTTTCGCTAGGACATTTTCAAAATATTCTGAGGCCTGCCCAATATTTGTTAAATGTTCCTTTGGGAAATGAATTGAGCTCTTATTAATTTTCAGGGAGTTTTTTGCTACTATTCATTTAATTTAGGAAATGTAAACTGTCTGACCTGGGCTTTCTTTCCCAATTTCCTCAACCATATGATCGATGTAATCGCAGAAAGCGCAATGGTACTTTAACTACATGTGTAGAATTCAAGAAAAAAATGCAGAAAGAACGAGACATAGTAAGATAGAGAGAAAAGAAGTTGCAGAACAGCTGAAAGGGGTCTCGTTTCTGTATGGAAGGGCAAATGGCAACACCCTAATTAGGCAGCTGAAGTAGGCTGCCATTCGCTCTATCAAACTGCCAACGCAAAAAATGTGCCTGTAAAAACCTTATCAAACCATTCCTCCTTTCTGTAACTCTACTTTCCTTTTACGTACAGCTAGAGCCTGCGGATATTTACTTATTTGTTTTGAAAACGTACATACATTAGGCAGGAAAGGGGAAAGGGCAAGCGAGAAGTAAGCTGGCAGCTGCCACCAGAATGGGCACAAAGCCTGCTTACTCTTCAGAAAGGCGCCCATCCGATTATTAGCATCAGGCTATCTAACTTTAGGAGTCGGAAATGCATTTTACAGGGCACTAGTGCTACTAGTATACAACCTCATTTTAACCATGCGACATGAGAAAGGATACTGTACTTCGATCTATTCTTATTCAACAACGTCTTGACACATTAATGCAAGGGTAATCTAATATAAATTTCACCTCACCTATCTGTTCAATGCCCTACTGGTACCGGCTTTGGTCAATATCCCATTACAGTAAAATTAGCCTGTATAACTCACCTGATACGTTATTCTCAATAGAATATGTTAGCGCGCTGAGCGAGCTTAGATATATAAATTGCTACAATTTCATTGCAAGTAGCATAGCTACTGTTCCTTAACAAAGCCCACAATATTTTTGTTTGGCTCCGTAGAGTGTGTCAAAAAAGTAGTGGTGAAACGCGGCTGTCGGCAGAAATTTCTGGAATGTGCCAATTTCAGTTTAGTTTGTGGCTTTCCACTCTCGGGTTCCGTGCGTGTGAAGTCCCAACGTTCTATTTTTCAGCTTATCTTGGTGGCGCTACATTTAGTCAGAGCTCGTGAGTCATACAGACTGCCTGTGAACTTTGGCATTGACGTACCGCCCTCCAGCCGATGAAGGAAGCCGCAGATAATGATATCGCGCAAGCTAAAGTAGCCTAATTCCTACGCTCGTATTTCGATATCGCCAAAATACACCTATAAATTCCCAACCTTTGGTTATAGCATGTAATTAGACTGCGGTCTTCTAAATAAAGCTAACCAATTAGATCGCCTGCACACATGCCTTGTTAGTAACTTTGAATGGAAGCAGCGACTATGCTGTGACATCTCTTTCACTACCGTTTGGAAACGTGATCCTTATTACACATACAGCTTTTCATAAAAATTCGCAAGTACGAAAGTCTTCCGCAAATCATCCGCAAGCTATTTAGGGTCCTACAGCATATTGTGAAAAACCTTCTGTAGTTTACCATGTCGAGAACGCACCGAGAAACTCGACAGCGTAGCAACTGGAATATATATTGATGTAACATTTTATTTTTGCCCTAGTATGCACGTAATGGCTAGCTTATTAGTTTGGGAATTATATTCTTGTTTATACGCACTCGTACATTCGTGATCCAATTTTAATATTCCACTCAAAGTTCCACACGCAGGTTCTTGCGAACCATAATTTACTAGAAGTGCATACATAACTATGCAGCGGCTGCTAAGCATGTGATTCTACTGCGGGCGTTCATTTGAAAGCACTTTAGCAGTCTGTATGAAACAAGCATAGGTTGTCAAACTCAAATCGTCCGCTATCAAAACAACGCTCCAGTGATACCAAAGTAACGCCACTTAGAAGGCAAAATCTGCGCTGCTAAAGTTCCACAGGCCTACCTAATAGGTTGCAACCGTTGGATGGCGTAAGGGGTTTACACATTTCTACTCATCTCTTTTCCCTTAACCCTTTTCGCCGTGAAGGGTAGCCAGTCAAAGCTACATCTGGTTAACGTCCCTGCATTTTTATACATCCTTTCTCTTCCAAGCACAGCTAACTTTTCCAAGCTCCTTAATCTTTTCTTTATTTAATCGAGCATGTATTCTATAATATATCTATTTATTTTCAATAATTTACTGGTCTTCAAGAAGCATGGTGCGCGATAATTTGAATGACTTTAATACTGTCAATATATCGAAACAAATAAATACGGTCGACACCACCAGCTACACCAGATAGCAATCAGATAGCAAGATAGCAATGAGTGGCGGAAACACCAGATAGCAACCAGCGGCGCAGTCATAAAAGACGTTATGAACCCCGAGCCGCGCTCTGATCAGCGTAGATATTAGCTATCGACAGTATTAACTCCATCAGCTGTACAAATGCGTCATGAACCTTGTATGGATGGATAGCTAACATGATACGGATGTACAGTGGCTGTAGGTATTCTTTTGAAATCCTGTTAAAACAACGGTGCCAAGATCCCTAGAGCCAGAATGTTGTTCGAAATCGGTTACCCGTGCTCTTGTTCGAAGCGACGACCGGGATGCGTAGGACGATAAAAGTGCACCTTCTTGGCTGGTGCGTTTGCGAATGCTGTCACCCGAGCGACACGGCTGCGTGAAGTGCGCGTGTTGCCCCGTTTGCCATTTCCGACGTGCAATACTCAGCGCCGATCCCACCGGGTTGGCGGCGTCGCTGCATTTCCGACGCCCTATCACTTCCTTTTATACGACCTATAGTTGGAAGTCCCCAGTGCCCACTTAACTGTGGTTGGCAGGTTGCGATATGGCATCGTTGTGGAGCTCTTATTTAGCAACGCGCAAAGGAAGTCAGACACAGTGAGGTCTTGCATGTGTCTGGCGATAAAAAGCTGCCCGATACGGCTGCCGACGGGGTTGCTTGCAAACTGCCCATACAGTGCTGAGATTCGAGTTGTAGCAAATGAATATGACGCTGAGTGGCGTGTAGCCAAAAGGAGCTGGTGTTCGTGCGTGTTTGCATTTCGGTGTTCAAACTCCGTAGAATCTCGTGGAACTTGCTAAATGCAGTCTTTGGGCCATTTAGGATACAATGTCGCCCATCTTTGGCGATAGAAGAGTAACTCGGCCCTACTGAGCATACGCAGTCAAAATCCATGAAGTCACTACTTGCTGGTGTGGAAACTTGTTTTTGTATTTTCTTGCTTAGAAAGCCTCTTTTGACGGCAAGACTGGCTGCTTTGGTATTACAGGAGTGGTATGGCGATAATGTTGCCGTTTCCGTTCAAATGCCATATTCGAGTAAAACATTTCGGCAACGCTAGCCGAACAAGGAATTGGATATTTGGTTTCAAATCCGGTGCTCTACTGAGTAGATGCCAAGCCAGTGTGCACCGGAATGAGCTCATGCTTCTGGCGTAGAACGTGGTAAATGCTCTGTTTTCATGAAATAAAAAAGCTGAGACAGTAAACATACGATGAAAAGGCAGAGCTATGGGGATGAAATATAAAGTGAAAGAAAATGGCGAAATGAGGATTCTGAGTTTACTACCATAAGGAGCAGACATACGTTTTCAATTCACGGATGCGGAAGCCATTTTTTTTCTTTTGCTATAAAACTGAAAACTGGACGAATTGGTGCTCGTAGCGCCTGGTTTGTTCAATCTGAATGGGTTCGTATTTTGTGCGCGCAATATGGTTAACCTTTTTTTTTCTATAAAGGGCGTTTATTCATACGCTATTACTTTACTTATCTCAATCGTTACTGAAAACAGGACACCCCGCGCAGAAGCTTTCGGCAAGGATATCATGCTCGTGAATTGCCTTGGTCTATGTTCGTAGAATAGCACATGATTTTCGTTATATCAATTAGCTCTTTAGATAACAAGGGTCCAACGAGCCTCCATTGTTTGCTGAACCGGCACAGGGCTTTAACAGGGGGACAAACGAAATGTAGGGTGACAATAGCACACAAATGTTTTTTTTCTGCAATAATCCTTGCGAATTTTTTTTCTTTTCTGCAGTTACATACTTCACATGGGGTGATGCAGTTTTGTTATCTCTCAGTGGCACCGAAACAAATGCATGAGTGCTAAAACAAACGGAGCACATCTTAGCGTCAGCTCTAAGTTCTTTCTCAAACATAGACCACCTGCTGTGCCACTGTCCACGATACACCCCTGAGAGACAAGAACTTGCCAAAGCTTTCCAAAAACTGGAGAATCGGCCGCTTTCTGTGCAGGTGCTGCTTGAACACAGCCCCCATCACCCGTCGGCCCATAAAGCGGTGAAATCGCTTTTGTGCTTCTTAAGGAACGGGCTTGTGCTACCATCTGAGACTATTAATGCAATTTCGGTAAGGCCACACACGTCAGCGAACTCACCGCAATTTCCTTCTTTCCTTCCCTCCTCTCTCTCCCTGTTATCTTTGTTTTCCCCTTTCCCATTCCCCCGGTGTAGGGTAGCCAACCGGACGTTATTCTGGTTAACCTCCCTGCCTTCTACTTATCTCTTTCCCTCCTCCTCCCCCCGATTTTAGTTGAAGGTGCAAGGATGCGACATTTCACAATGAAGGCCGATGTAAGGCGTTCAGTTGCTGACGAGCGCATGACCTCTACACAGCTGTAGTAGTGGGGCAAAAGTTCTTTGACTAGAGACAACGATCGGCATCAAAACGAAGGCAGTGTTAGTTTATACTTGTGAGTGACCGAACCCAATCCAACAAAGCTCCGTTTCTTCGAACGTAAGGCGTTACTCTTAGCGCCGGGGAAGTTGATTTACCCGAAAGAGGCATGACAGCAGTGCTTATCAAGGGAATTCCTTAAACTACAGTGTCAGATTTACTAAGCTTAAAAATAAAGCATTATCTCAAGAGGGGGCGCATGTAATATGAAGGCATAGCACAGATGTAAAACTAGGCAGAACACGGGGAAATGAGAACGACGTGTCGGCGCCGAGATAAAAACGTAGTGACAGAGCGTTCCAATGCGTTGGGCAACTGCTTGAATGCATGCTTGAAT
Organism: Dermacentor variabilis; assembly: GCF_050947875.1. Taxonomy (NCBI): domain Eukaryota; kingdom Metazoa; phylum Arthropoda; class Arachnida; order Ixodida; family Ixodidae; genus Dermacentor; species Dermacentor variabilis. Next base: position 35,784,936 of record NC_134572.1, on the reverse strand, counting down.
CCTATCAAGCCACTCTGCAGAGGGTTTGTTCTTTTGTGAACGCTTTTTTTAGTGCCCGCGCAGGCTTACGAAATAGGCAGACAAATGAGTAGAGCTCTTGAACAGAAAAAAGAAACATAAAGGGCGGCGTTTCATAAAAAGTCCATTTGAGTGTGAATGCTGGGCATCTGTTCTTGGCACTTCCTGAAATTAAGTAATCGATAATTCACAAGAAAGACATTTGTCCACTGAACAAAACAGTGCCCGAGCGTTCGAGACCGACATGTGCACGACATTCCTTTGACGCAATATGGAAGGTTTATTTGATTACACATTTATGGAGCGGTTCTGCCCGTTGCAATAGTCATGACTGCTGATATGGCTTGTAATTGCGAAGGTGAACTTCGGATATAGCAATAGCTAGAGGTTCCAGTAATAAACACCGCAATTAGAGAACTAACCGTATAAATAATTTAATACTCGAGCCAGCTTTACCAGCTGCATATCTATTCTTATCAAAATGAGAAAGATGATAAATGGAGGTTTTTTTTACTCAACATCCGAACTAAAGAGGAAGAATAAAATGTTGAAAATGATAATTCTTTCAAAACACTTACTCTATTTTCAGTAATAGGTACGATATTGTAAGAGAAAATGAAGGTTAAAGTTAAATTTCGCGCCGATACCCTTGCGTCGTTACGTCAGTGTGAGGTCACGGATTTGAAATGGTTTTCTCGCACTTAGGTCGCTGTGGCGCAACAAGTTCTTGAAGCTTGCCAAGTATTTGGATCTTTTACAGTATAATGCAGTTGATCTTTACGGATAAAAAGTTCATTCGACCCGAAGCCAAATCCTTCAAAATCAGTGACGTCACGGCTTGCTGGTGCGGGAAATGCAAGGCACGACTTTTGTGTCCGAGTCTTTTCTGGCTGTACAAAGCCTCTTCTAGCGGCAAGCGTGGCTTTTGTGGTATGGTAGAAGGGTTACTAATACAGTTCCAACTGTTTTTCTCCTTACTGCCTCTTGAAAATAGTTCTAGCATATTCTGGCGTCATCTTACTGCCGGCGCATTTTGAGCAGGCACTATATAGTGCAAATCGAAATTTCGCGAACTACAAGGTGCATCCGTCGCATAAAGTGGGGAAAATCTTAGACTGGTCTCTTCCTTCGCGGCTGCTTGAGACAAGCAATAGATGCGCTAGAATTTCGACTCGAGAGTTGCAGGAGCTACATCGATGGAGCGAAAGATGAAAGAAAATAAAGAAAAAGACAATACGCGGCGTTTATCCGATAACGCCGACCAACTCTGAGTCACCGCAGACGGCAAGTAGAAAGGCACCGAGTCTGCACTATGTCGGCCTTTCCGAGGGCAGGTGCTTTGCCACCCCACTAACACGCCCCCTTTGCTCTCCCGAGCATGGATTTTTTTTTTCTCTTCATGGCGGAAGTTCTACCCGGCGCCCAGTCAGTGTTGTACGCAAGCCTCCACCTAAATTATCTCTGCGGTTGCGATAATAGCTGCATGCGGGCAAGACCTTCGTACCCACGGTAGTTTTACGCAGACGCCTCTTTTTGTGGCCCCTCGCCATACCGGGAACTAGAGAACGCTTGGAGGGATGATCCACTGCCTGCCAATATGTGTATAGCTGTCCAAGTTGGGCGTTGATGCCTTTGATTGACGTCCTAATGATGCTCTTCATTGAAACCGTCTTGTTGTACGTGTTTAGGTACCACGCGTATTGTTCGGAAAAATATTCCGCGTTAAAGAGAAACGGTGCGCACGCCAAGCAAAAATGATGCGGAGTCAACAAGGGAGGAGGAGTGGAGAGACGGTTTGTTAAAACAGAGCGCTTCCTGTGTTAACAGCTGCTTTCACATCTAGCGCGTCGGCGAAGATGCTACTCGCATCTACGATGGGAACAACTGTTGGCGACGTGTCAGACAGGCTTCAAACCCGTTGCGCGATGGCAGGAATAAATCACGTGACACGCGACGTCTCACTCAGAACGTTGCAGGCGTATGCCCGCTTGGCAGAGCCTGTGGTACAGCACCAACAGCGCAGAAAGTTCCCCTACAAAGTGCCACCTTAGTGCACTTTTCATTAGCCATTTGAATTTAGGAATGCGTAAATGAGCCGCAAGATTTCACGTCAGTCATACAACTTCAGGCTTTACACATCGCTAATTAGCTGGTGCTAGAAAACGCCCTTGAAAAATTATACTTCACGAAACGAAAATACGCGTTCATGTGCAAAGGCAGGCGAAGAAAATCGCATGGCTGAAGGTTCGCACGGCCGGGAGCACGGGAGTGAGGTATAATGCCTGACGAGATGCGGTGGTTATACTCGATTGGATTGGAAAAACTTCAATAAAGTCCTGCAGCACGCTCGAAGTACTAATATTTTAATGTAAGAAGAGAGCGTAACAGCGGCGTTCTATAAATCAACTTACCATGTCGTTGACGCTTCGCTCGTTTCCAGCCAGAATGAAGGTGTCGAGCAGCTGCGAACACTTAAGCAGAACGGCCGTAACTCGCACAGCGCGCGGCCTTGGCTTGCCGTCTTTTATGCTTGTCGGAGGAAGCCCGAGATAAGACGAAGAACGACGACAGCAGCAGCCGTGCACTTGAGTAGTTTGGAAAAGACGGGACCCGCGAAGAGCAAAAACCAGCGACCACGCTCGCTCGTCAACGCGGCGTTTCAATCCGGGGGGCTACGCTGTCGATTGCAAACGCGGGGTTTCCCCACGACCTGTCTTTGTTGGGCTGCTCTTTCCAACTGACACTAGCGCGTGCGCTGCTCGCCAGCTGCGCGCGGTCGCTTGCGTAGTACGCTCAACGCAGCAGTGCGCGCGCGCGCCTATGGGTCTCACTTTGCTCGACCGGCTTAGCGCGCACGTGTGTCACGAAGAACGCGCAGGACCAACCGCCGGACACTGATGACTGGGAGAGGGCGAGAGCGCCCACCAAAGTTCGATGGAAACCGGCTATTCGAAGTATTTTCGCTTTTGTCGACACCCACGCCTTGGCATCTTCACGCCTCGGCGCCAGTGGCGTAGCCAGAAATATCGTTCGGGGGGGGGGGGGGGGGGGAGGTTGCTCACGTGTTGAGGGATCAACTACATTAATCTTGAGCGCTACGCACCATCAAAACAAGTAAAATATGTATTTTTTCATAAAAGAATGTACTCGTATGTCTAAAAAATTGTGCTCGAAATAACTTATATCAATGCTTACATGTTTTCTGTCTATTTAATACATAAAGAAAATATCGCACGAACTTTAGAACTGATGAAGAAATTGCCGTCACTGACCAAGTCAAGGTGAAAATAACACAGACGTTTCGGGACCCGTACGGGTTTCTTGATCACAGTAAATGTGGGCAAGAGCCGCAAATACCCGCTTGTGATCAAGGAACCCGTACGGGTCCCGAAACGTCTCTGTGTTATTTTCACCTTGACTTGGTCAGTGACCGCAATTTCTTCATTATCATGTTACCTGACCAGACGAACTTTCGTCAAACTCTTGACTGAACTTTAGGAATATATCAGTTTGAAACCAGCAAAGCAGTGCATGCTGCTGATATGAAAAATGCAAAGGCCATGAAGTGAACAAGTTGAGGGCAAATATTTTAATGAAACTTTGTTAACTTCCCTGCCTTTCTCTCATTTGCATCTCTCTGTGATTCAAGAACCTAGTTTACATTTTTGTACATATGCAACTACCAGGGGAAAATCTCAATGACGCTGTTCTTTGGTGGCATGTACTGCGCAGGAGCAGCTGTCATCGGGCGTGTATTGTGAATAATTGTACCGAAATTACAGTCGCAACAGAGAGCACATATAGAAAGCAGGAGTTCTGCAAGACATGCGAGGGCCAGTCAAATGAAAGTGAGCCAATGCGAATATATGACTAACGGCCTACTTTGTTTAGAAGTAGTATCCATGAGCATTTAGACATTTGTCGCACTGACTAACGAGTCGCGTGATTCCCGTCTCATAAAACTTCTTGGGTTGCTGCTTCAAAAAGTCTGTAACTGACTCTATCACGTCATTGTCCTACACGAATCTGGTTCCCTTGAGCTGTATTTTTTTTTTCAAATGCTCGAAAAAGTGGAAATCACAAGGCGACAGGTCTGGGTTGTATGGCGGATGTTGCAGCGTTTCCCACTTTAACTTTGCCAGTTTTGTGTTAACCACATCAGCGACGTGGGGACGGGCATTGTCGTGGAGCAAGATGGCCCCATTCCTCAGTTTTCCACGTCGTTTGTTCTTGATTGGGACACGCAGCCAATTCGACGTTTCACAATAGCAGAAACGATTGATAGTCTCTCCAGGTTGAGCAAATTCGATCAATAATGACCGCTGACAACTGAAAAAAAAAAGTCAACAACACCTCTCCGGCGGAAATGACGGCCTTTACTTTCCTTGGGGGTGGGGAATTCAGATGTTTCCACTGTAAGCTTTGCCGTCGTCTTTCAGGCTCATATTAGTGGTACAATGATTCGTCCCAGGTCACAATTGCAGACAAAAAGTCGTCACCCTCATTGTGATACCGGATTAGATAAGTCAAGGTAGCGCTGAACCTCTCCGTCTTCCGGCGCTGGTTAAAAATCTTGGGCATCCATTGCGCTCATAAGAGCCGATAACCGAGGTGTTCATGAATTATGGTGTTACCCGAACCGTGACTCATGTTCACACGCCCTGCCAATTCATCAATGCTTATCCTCCGTTCTTGTCTAATCAGCTTTTGCAATTGTGTTGGGGTGATTGCACGGTGGCTCTGACTGGTCTTGGATCGTCTTTGCAAACGTTCAAGTCCTTTGAACCGTTTTCTCCAAATCTTCGCAGTGGCCAATAAAATGCAATGTTCAACGTACACGGCAGCCATACGGCGACTAATTTCTTTTTGGGAAACATCTTTAGCTGTCAAAAACCTCCCCACACTGTGCTGTTAAACTTTAGAAGTGTCCATTATGCCACGAAACTAAGTTCAACCCAGCGTACGAGAGGATTGAAGAACCTTGATCCTCACTCCTGCGTGTCACTTTTGTAAATAAGAGATGCCTGTGGGCCACGTGCATGCCTCGCAGATAATGAACCGAACCATTATTGCCCAGGGTGGTTTGGCTCACTTTCATTTGACTCGCCCTCGTGCATTAGATGTGCGAAGATACAATGGAATATACAAATGCGAAGATACAGCTTGATAAAGGGCAAAAAAAAAAATGTCACTGTAAACAAAGTTCACCGCACGTACACACAAAACCTCGCAACAAGATATTTAAATATACGTATGAGTCTTCAATAAATCTACTTATCTAAGAATTAGTCACTGTGTATAATACGTCAAACAAGGCAAATAAACATCTTGCGCAACAACAGGTTCCCAGATTCACAGATCACAGCCCCCCCCCCCTCTTCTCGCCCTTATGTATCACGCGGGAGAGGAGGCGGCGCACTTCCTCACCGCTTTTCTCCCTTGCGCACGCAGGACTGAGCTATCATCGTCGGCTCACCCCCGCCACCCCCGCCCCCTTACGCTTTCACTCACACATACAGCATGCGGCGCGCGGTCACGATGTTATTGTCCTTGAATTTTATACGGAATATGAGGACGACGGCGACAGCAGGAATACGTCTGGAGTGTCCATATTATTGCTATTGCAATAATATAAGAGTACTCGGCAACTAAAGCATCCCGTTGCCCATTACTTTCCGCAAAAGAAGTAACAGAATTGAACACCCACCATGCGACAATTTGTGGCGCCGCAACAATATCTTTTTTTTTTCTTTTGTGGGTCGGGGGCATGGAATTGAAAAAACGCAAGGAGAGCATGTTTACCATAATCAAATGCCTACTTTGGGCAACTAATGTGGCTACCGAAGGAATATCGAAGAGAACGTGAGACGCTTGGTCCACAGAGAACCATAAGCATATTGCTCGGTATTATACACCGGCGAGGCAAAATTTACCTGAGAGGTTACGCTCAAGCGAACGCGTTGCAATCCTTTTAATCCCCGCAGTGACGACGGTGAGCGAACATGCATTGTTTATTCTTCTCGTCTGCTAGCCAGAAAGCGTCCAAAACTATGCCAGGCGAAAATCCTCTCGGCCAGAGAAAAACGAACGCGCGTCGAAGTGCGCCGCGCGGCGGTCGGGGCAACACGAGAAAAACGCATGCGCTCTGGCTGGTTCCGGCAGCCCGCTGCTTGCGAGAAAAAAAAAAAATTGAAGAGGCTCAATGTGTTCTCGCGAATAAAAGTCAAAGTAGAAAAAAAAGAGAGCATATATAGTTACCTTTGCTGGCTTTCGTGTCTTGAATGGATGCTTTGGCGCAGGTGAAAATGTTGATATTTTTTTCTCTGACTTAACGGCACAAGTGAACCACCACACCGCTTCGTCTTATCGAACCTCGCTGCGTACTTTGTCAACTTGTCTGATAGTGTGTTGATTTGGCTTGCCTCGTTGTATGATCCGATGTAAGACTTTAGAAAAGTAAATGCACGTACTTTTGGCGTCAAATGTTTATAACAACATTAAATCCACAAAGTTCCGGAGTTGAAAATCTAAAGCACGTCTTTGAAAATGTCAACGCACCATTCACATCAAAAGATTATGAAAACTTTATACCCATAAAGTTTCAGAATTGAAATTCATGCGCTCCGTAGATTCCGCGGCCTTCGCGAGATGCCGCGAAAAGCCCGCTCGCCATCAAAATGCCCTTGAAACTCCGTCCTCGGATAGGGCTCCTTGCGTTAAGGTATGTGACTACCAGTGCATAGGCATTGCCAAAAATCCAGCCCGATTTCGCAATGTTCGTGCTGAAATGTCTTTTCGAACGTGAAAAGGACCATTCTAGACAAAATCCAGCATGATTTCCGGCACCGGGGGTTGTTTTGGTCGGCGGCGCACGACAGCACGAAAAAAATTTCGGGGGGGGGGGGGGCGTGCTGAGGCTGAAGCCCCATAAGCACTTTACACCGAGGCTTCCTCTTTGGTCCACCTCCTATATAATACTTTCAAGCACTATGATTTATAATATAGGTGGTCTCAACTGATAATCGAAGTTCTTATGTTCAACTTATACAGCATCCAAACCGCGGTGTTGAGTGATTTTGTGAGGTCTCAGATGTGGTTCTTCTTTCGCAGAATCGGGTCTTTTTCGACGTCGAAAAGTTTACAGAAGTCATCTAGTGGAATTTGCAATTACCGCGCAGTTCTCGGTTTTAGTGAACCAGAAATCACTCGGCCTGGTCAGTGTTACAGTCCGGGACATTACAAGTGTCTCTGCTTCAGGAATACAAAGATGGCGTCGGCGCCCTCTGTGCCGACGCCATCCGCTTTTGGTAAACTTTTGGTAAACGCTGTCATTTCGCTATTCCAGAACCGAAATATATCGATATTTCTTGGTTTAGTAGACTTTTAAAGATATCTGTTCTTGTCGTCGACGAAAAGCACTATAGCTGAAGTTAGTGAGACAGTTGTTTGTAACTACATTTCCGCCTTCATGCTTCATCGTTCCACCACGTGTGTGCCTTTCGCATTCCAGAGGCTTTAACGCCGAGTCCCTTGGTCAAGTCCGATTTTGCGTGACTTCATGGATTAAAGCGCACCAAATCTGCCTCTCTTGCTGTGCTTCGCGGATTTCCATTAACACCACGTTTCTAGTCTTCATAACATTGTCCTCTACTAGCTCGATTTGCTCATATCATCAGTATTCCCCCAAGTAGTCTAGCTTTGTCATAACGCTGTCGAAATATCGCAATTTTTTTCTTAGAATTCAGCCTGCGTTGGATCAGCAGGATTGAACCAGCAAAAGCTGAAATGCATTTCTGTCCCTCCGTGTGCTGCATAGAACTTGCAGAATTCATGCTTATAACACCTGAACAGTGATTGAATTCACCAGTTTTCTTGCGATGAGCCTTCTGCGCACTTTAGCTTTCGGAGGTGTAAAGAAAATCAAGAGGTAGAATGTAACCAGAAACCATCGCATTACACTGATAACATGAATCATACTAAACAGCTAGTCTTTGATTGGCAAATAATGAAAACCGGGCTTGTCTTTTGTCTCTTCATAATCCTCGGTTATCGTAGGGGCGTCTATAAGAACGTATGTAATTAATAAAGGGAAAATGAGACGTCCACCCAATCGTAGAAATTGCTCAAAGGAAACTTCCCTCCACCTTGAGGTTTTCCGCAGAACTGTTACGTCAAGAACGTATGTCTTTGAAGCACCGTTAACGGATGATGGCGGAATAGAGAGCCTTTGGCGAGTTGATGTGGAAAAGAGGTGAAACAGCTCAGAATATGGAAACATTAATTTGTACTCTTTTTCATTGTTCCGTACTGCGTCGTTACATCATGTTTACTGAGGATGTCGATATAATTTGCTATCTGGTCACGGTTTTTCCGCCTAATTCCGCAAAACCAAGGTTGCGAAGGCTGAAGGATAATGTTATTTGTGCAGCTATAAATCACGCGCTCCAATGTTTGCGTTGGGCTTTACGAGAGTCACCTGACAGGTATCGCGTGCGAGCCCTAACGGCGAGTTACGTGTCGTCATCATTCTGTATTGTGCGGCGTACTACGCCACTTTTCGCGTTCTGATGGATATGATCGTGATAAGACATGCGGGAAGATAGTGGCACTTGTTGCGGGAATTGCTCGTCGTAAGCCCGATAGCGACTACACGAAGAAGACTACACGAAAAAGCGAGCTCGATGCTTTTATGTCTTGCTTGCTCATGAGGTACCTGTGGTAGCAAACTGCTCATGGAATGCGCTGTACGTGGCACAGGCAATAAGCCTACTACGGTGAAAGGCGGGAGCGACTAAGATGAAAGAGAGAGAGAGAATAAACTTTTATTCTGAGCAAGTGCTGTCTGCGCTCTAGGTGGGTGGCCTCCTTAATCCAGGTAGCCACAGGCGATGGCAATCTACGATGCCTGTTCGATGAGGCTGCGCTGTATCTTCGGGTCCTGATCTGATAGCTTGACCTCCCACTGCTCTTCGATTGGTGTTTGACCATCTACAGTGCCATTTTTTCCGACACATTCCCATACCATATGGCACAGGGTGTCTGAGACATTACAGTATGTGCAGAATTATATGAATTCTGAGTAGGTGAGATTCGGTGCATATGATACCGTGGACGTAGCTGTTGGTTTGTAATTTCCTAAGGGCTACTGCCTTTTCCCTAGTTAGGCCGGGGTGAGGTGGCGAGTAAGTTCTTCTGTAGAATATAGCTGTACTTTTACGGGACTTCATCCGTTCTCCTTGGCGCGTCCTGGGGTAAAGACCGGTGAACGTAAACTCGGGCGGGGATGTCGGCTGCCTCTTTCCCCAGCAGGGACTCGGGCCCCGGAGCTCAAACGACGTATACGTCTCGTAGGTTCTTTGCCGTTTGCGTGAGGATTGGCAGGGCTTGCCTGAAAATTCTCCCTGTCTGAAAATTCTGGCAAGCTGCTTGTGAATCTGAGTATTCTTACTCCCTCCCCACAGCTTGTTGACTAGGCCGAGGCTATTACTGTGTCTTCTGCCGTATCTATTTCTCTTGCTAAGATGCTAGCAGCCGTTCTCTTTTTACCTTTGCTGTCGACAACGCTGATCGCATGGCCCGGAGTTCCTGTATATTTCGCTGCATCGGTGTATAACGTGTGTCCGGATTTCGGTCATAGGTTTTTCGGAGAGTCTCTATTCTGGCTTCTTCCTTCATGGTGGGTTGGATGAAAGATATTGCAACCAATATGCGAATTATAGTAATTTAGTTGGTGACTAGCGTAAATAGAGCAAGTACTGCGGAAGTGGATCATACTTGTTAGGCGGCTTCTTTTTTTTTTATCCAGAACATAGTGCACTTCTGTAGCCAGTAATTATTTATACGTGATATGGGTGTTTGTGCTGACGTCGGAGCCCAAAGTCGACACCTCTGCGAAAAGCACACCGGCCGCGATTTCCGTTTTTAATAAGGCTTCCGAAGCAGGACCCATCGCCATAATATAAGGCAAGAATAGTACAATGTTGCGTGAGAAAATTGAAAACCTGCTGCGTTAGTGCATGCGCCTTACTGCGGCATTTCAGACCTTGGTACACGAGTTCTGCGGCAGCGAAGCCTTCGTCGTCAGTGGAATCTTCATGCATACCATATTGGTATCAAATGTGCAAGGAATGGTCTCAACATACGCTGCTATGTTTAGAGTGGGATATCAGAGTATATTAAGGTCTTTGTTGCGCGAATTCGAGAATTGGTTGTGTGGTTACACTGCAGGGCGCTTCACTGGCGTATGAAATCGGTTCCGGCTAGCACATGCACATTTCATAGAGGTGTAAAACTTTCATGTGCAGTAGACCTCCATGGGGCCTCACGTTTATGGTCTCTGCATCTGCTGAATATTTGATTATCTATGGTACGACAACCGGGATGTGGTGTCATATTCTGTTTTTGCATATGAGAACTACCTAATGTGCAAATGCATAAGGATGCACAATTCTTGTTGCGTCACAGTGTTTTGTGTGATTTGGAATCTATTTCTCTCCACTAGCACGAAGTCGATAACAAAGACGGTCATCAGGGGACGTTGGATAGTGCCATTGCACGGCCTATGCTTTCTTGCTACCAGTATATTTGTTTACATGTATAGTGATGCTAAGCAGGAAGTCATCAGTATACGACGCATTAATTCTGTGCTGATGTTTTAATGACGTTTATGGCTTGCTTTTAGATGCTGCATGCATTGTGTTGTGCTTTCACATCCTACTTTCAACAGCCAGTGACACAGGATTTAGAGATAAAACAAACAATTGAGGACTTGAAACGGTAGGGTTAATAGCTGGCTCGAAAATGAATATGATTAACAACTTGGCTAATACACATTGGCGGGCTAGTTGGTTTGAATCCACAATAGAATGTGTAAGCGCAACTGAACGAGGATGTAGAAAAGACGTGGAAGAAAAAGCGCTGTCTCTGTGTATGTGTTTCTTTCTACGTCCTCATTCAGTCGCACTTACACATTCTATCATGGGTGACTAATACATAAAGCAAGCACCGATAGCTTCGTGAAAGAATAACAATATAAGCTTGATAATCAGCTCCTGGAATGACTGGAAAGACGCTGGCCACAGAAGGCACTAGTTTGTGAAAAAAGAAATATGCAAGATAAAATAATGTTTTAGTACGTTTTGTAGACGCTTCTCAATAGTGTGCAGCGGCTTATGAACGCCCCCCAAAGAAAAAAAAAAGAAAGATCGACATGTAATCGTTGCATGCTGCCAGTTATCTACGAAGCTGAATTTGTTGGCTAAGGAGAGTGTAAATAAGGAGCGAGATGAATATGCAGGAGTAACGCTGTGTGGTGGTTAGACGTTGTTTTAGTCGGGTACAACTTTATAAAAAAGAGGCGTTCACTCCTCCAAGGCGGATGCATAAGAGCCTCCACCAATGGGCACGCACTCTAGACTGAAGTCATGAGCCGGACGGCCGGTGACCTCACCGGTGGAGAAGATGGCCGCCCGCGTTTCGAACTGGGCCGAATCGCGTCAGTCGTGGGCGTCTGCCCCTCGTCAGAGTGAATTACCAAACTGTTTGTGGTGGTCTGCCATATTGGAAATATTATTGCGAGCTTACGATGCACCATTTGTGCCGCGTGCATTTATTCTGAGCCGTGATCCGTCGACGAAAGATCGCAGCAAGCATCGCTGACGCTGCGCTACGCTTCGTCTGAAAATAGGATCCCGCGGCGTGTTTGTTCCACGTGTTTTGTTTTGCTCCAATGTGAAGCTACGACGAGGAAAGTTTGCCAAAGTCTGGTGCCCACTGTTAGCGGTGGGTCTGTGTGTTCGTGTAGTGTGTCACTGTATTAGAAGAAAAAGAAGAAAATAACATCAGAAAAAGAAATCTATCACATTCTTCAAAGTGAGTTTCTGAAAAAAATCTTATGCTATTTAAAACCAATAGTATCTATTTAAAACGATGAATGATGCACTTTTGTACCTTTCCTGCCTCGATCGTCATCTCGTCCCAGGTTCGCAATGGTTTCGATAAATGCATTGTTTTTTAAAGTGCTTGTTAAATAGCAACTCATTCCTTTTAAGCTCGGAAAACGAGTAGTAAATGTGCCGTGTACATGTAAATCAGCGCAAACGCCATGCAGGGCTGCTCTTTTTACTTTTGCCCCTGGCAATGAAGCTAAAAAGCAGACGACGCGCAGCGTCGTAGAAGGCAGGAAGTTATTTTCCTCTCGCGATCCGGCATGTGCGGTAGCATTTCAATCTCGAGAGCTCTATCAAAGCAGTCATCAAAATACAAAAGTATTTATTTGTACCGAGAATTTAGAGTTTTCGAAGCACGGTTTTTTAAGCGGGACTATTTTAGCCGCGGAGGCAACCAGCTGTCGCGCTTCGGTCATGTGAGCGGGGCCTCCCCTTTTTTCTAAAATTGTACCCGACTATAAATGGCGTTCTAGATGAGAATAAAAGGGAGCCGTTTCGTTAGGTTCATTTATTAATGCGAAAGCTTTATATGTCCCATGAAGCAGAAAAGACGGCGTTGTAGGCAACGGATGGTACCAAAGCTCATGATCATCACTGCGTCATCAGCGTCTTGCATGACATCAGTTGTAATACAGAATTAAAGTTAGAACAAGTTAGAGTAAAGTGCCTTAAGGTGGAGCAGAGTGAATCAAGATGAAGTAAAGTGAATGAAGGCGAACTTAAGTGGATTAATGTGAATTAAGGTTGGCACAAATTACAGCAAGGTGGAATAAGGGTAGCGCAAATCTGAGCAAGGTAGATTAACGTTGGTACAAATTAGAGCAATGTGGATCAAGGTGGATTAAAGTGGATTAAGGTCTATTAAGGCTGGTACAAATTAGAGCAAGGTGGATTAAGATGTAGTTGTGAACGACACGTGAAAATTTATGACGTCAAGCATCACGGGCGTAACCCATTTATTGGAGAAGTCACAATGATTTCGCATTCAAATCACTAAAGACACTTGACTCAATTTTTTTTTCGTTCGGCATTTGGGCAAGTCATGTATTACGTATTACGCGGAACTGGTCAAAGAATAAGACGGAGTGACTAATCTGAGAAATCCGTCGGTGTATGATGGACTTGGTTTGCGGACAGTGATAATTCGGTGCCTCTAGGCTAATGTCCTATTCATGGAATTGTATGGGCTGGTTGTGATAATGTTACTCTCTCTAGTAGCCTGTAAAAATTGCATCGCTTTAGTTTTCGACTTATGAGGAACCACCACCGCTTTCATGCGTAGTGAGTATTTAACGTGCTTCTTCGAGCTCCCTCTGTTTTACCACTGTATAAAAGTCCAGTGGGTAGCTGACTAGTCGTCAGTGAGCTCTACGGGTACTTTTCCACGAGAGAGGAGGGCGCTACTGCTTTCTTTTGAACAGTGGCGTGGGGCAAGGTTTATAGATTGGCACCAATAACGACAAAAGAAAGAGAGAGTAAAGGCGACAAGGACTCTGAGCCGCGGCAAGCAGGCGACACGTTCGGTTAGCAATCGCTGGGAAGAAAGCGCGGGAACAGTTGGCACCCCAGCTGCTGGCATGGCCTGACAACAGAGCCCGATGCGCGGCCCGACAGATAACGCGGCCGCTCATGAGGAGTTCCCGTGATCGACTGGTAGTGCATCGCCCCCGATGGAGACGCCCGAGGAAGGGAGTCGTTCAAGTTGCATCGTAGCTACGGTGCGAAACTACAGCTTCAGGAAAAAAAAAGAAAAGAAAAGTGGCCCGCGGCCTAAAACGATCAGACCGCTAAAATAGTAGTTGCTGGCATGTATGGTAGATATTCCACTTTTTTCCCCTTATAAAGTGGGATAATTAATTTTCGATGGAGTGGCTGGTTGACTGAATGAACGGTTGAATCATTGAGTAATGAATGGACGACTGTGTAGCTTATTGAATTAAAATTAGCATATGGGAAACCTCTAACACGAGATTGCTTTCACGCCCTACAAAGAAGCAAAATCAGGAAGATCGAGTCAAGGAGTTGTTCATGTCACAGATGAAAGGCTATTTCATATTGCGAGTGAGGATACCGTTCAGTAACAGTCTGAAAAACGTGCTTTATAACCGTCTAATAGCCGAGGAATTATGAAATATACAACTGCTCTATGATTGGTAGGCTCTTTCGCTCCGAGAGTCACAACGCTGTTTTACTGATTCTACAGAAAAAGCAAGCGCTTGGTCGCACTGCTGAACTGAATGACAGGGGAATTTAAATTCTACACCAGAAACAAAGGCATGAGTAATTCGCACCTTTGTTTCCTCTTATTACCCTCGTAGTCACTGAATATCTCGCGGTGACAACGCTGTGGTGAACTTCTCACCATACAGATAAAGGCTCGAGGCGCGTGTATGGTTCTCGTGATGCGCGTGGATAGTAGCTAGGAAAGATAAAGTGAGGCTACTGCGCGAGGGACCCCGGTCACAAGGCTTCCATAAGGAGGGCGTGCGGAGTACAAAGATCGTGATGGGTCACCATGAATGCAAGCAAGTGGGCGATAAGAGCAACGAAGATCACTATGTTGCATTGCGCAGATGTTCTTACGAAGTGATCTCTCACTCTCTTTCTCTTTTCCTCTCTTTTCTGTCCTTACGAAAGGATATGTTGTGTCCTGTTTGTCAATATTATAAAGCTTGATGGCAGAACCGCATCTTCAGAAGGTACAAAGCACAACTGCGCAGTCCCTATCGCATATTTTGTCTGGGACGCACAAATGGTGTACGCCAAAGTGCTGTAGTGACATATATTTGTAGCTTAGGGCTAGAAATGCAAGTCATTCTTAGCCCTAAACCAGGTAGAGCGCTGTCTCTGCCGTGAACCGCTGTTCACAGTTCTCTTTTTCGAGATACTGCGAGAACTCGTAGCCATCGTAGCCCTCGTATCTTAATACATGGTGGTTAGACACAGTTGATTAGATTTATGTAGTGCGAACGCCCAACGCCGCACTGTGGCTATAAGTGGTGCCGTAGTAGACGGCTCTGAACTGACTGTAGCCACTTGCGATTATTTAACGGGAACCAGAAATTCTACACGGGAGAGTTTCGGCATTCCGCGCACATCGGAATGCAACTTCTGCTGATTCATACTTGAACTCGTGACCTCTTGCTCAAAAGCAGAACAGCATAGTCAGTGAGCAAGCGTGGCTGGTGTTGAATATGCCACTCGGTTAGGACTGTGGCGAAGGACTGTGGCGGGATCTCTTGCTCAAAAGCAGAACAGCATAGTCAGTGAGCGACCGTGGCTGGTATTGAATATGCCACTCGGTAAGGACTGTGATTGCAGCGGTGGCGTAGAAGTAGAACACCCGCCTCGCGTGCAAGAGGCCCGTGGTTCGAATCTCGGTGCCGCGCAATTTTACACCGAATTAAAAAAATATCCGCGTGTTGATAAAATTACATAAATAGGCCTGGAGTGTGGCCTGATCCTGGTGACTAGAACCGGTAACGCACTCCCTCACCAGAGCAGGATTGGCCACCCTTGTACAGTACTTGGCCACAACCTCCTATATGAACACAACAATCAAACCCCGGCCCTCAGTCCCCAGCAGCTGCGAAGCAACTGACCATGGTGGCGGTCAGACCTGCGACGCAGCAGAGGGTGCTAAGAATCCCTGGCTCCGCACAGGCCGCCATAGGAATATGAACCTGGCAACGTTTAACGCTAGAACGTTATCTAGTGAGGCGAGTCTAGCAGTGCTATTGGAGGAATCAAAAAGCAGTAAATGGGATATAATAGGGCTCAGTGAAGTTAGGAGGCCAAAAGAAGCATATACAGTGCTAAAAAGCGGGCACGTCCTGTGCTACCGGGGCTTAGCGGAGAGACAAGAACTAGGAGTCGGATTCCGGATTAATAAGAATATAGCTGGTAACATACAGGAATTCTATAGCATGAGCGAGAGGGTGGCAGGTCCTATTGTGAAATTTAATAAGAGGTACAAAATGAAGGCTGTACAGGTCTACGCCCCTACATTCTGTCATGATAACCAAGAAGTCGAAAGCTTCTATGCAGACGTGGAATCGGCGATGGGTAAAGTGAAAACAAAATACACTATACTGATGGGCGACTTCAATGCAAAGGTAGGCAAGAAGCAGGCTGGAGACAAGGCAGTGGGGGAATATGGCATAGGCACTAGGAATAGCAGGGGAGAGTTATTAGTAGAGCTTGCGGAACAGAATGAACTCAACAATCAAACCCCGGCCCTCAGTCCCCAGCAGCTGCGAAGCAACTGACCACGGTTCTTCAATGCCAAGGTAGGCAAGAAGCAGGCTGGAGACAAGGCAGTGGGGGAATATGGCATAGGCACTAGGAATAGCAGGCGAGAGTTATTAGTAGAGTTTGCGGAACAGAATGAACACAACAATCAAACCCCGGCTCTCAGTGGAATAGCCGAAAGTGGACTTGGAGGAGCCCGAACGGCGAGACTAGAAATGAAATAGACCTCATACTCTGCGTTAACCCTGGCATCATACCGGATGTGGACGTGCTCAGCAAGGTGCGCTGCAGGGACCATAGGATGGTAAGAACTCGAATTACCCTAGACGAGAGGAGGGCGCAGAAGAAACTGGTACATAAGAAGCCGATCAGTGAGTTAGCGGTAAGAGGGAAAATAGAGGAATTCCAGATCAAGCTACAGAACAGGTATTCGGCTTTAACTGAGGAAGAGGACCTTAGTGTTGAAGCAATGAACGACAATCTTGTGGGCATCATTAAGGAGTGTGCAATAGAAGTCGGCGGTAACTCCGTTGGACAGGATACTAGTAAGCTATAGCAGGAGACGAAAGATCTGATCAAGACACGCCAATGTATGAAAGCCTCTAACCCTACAGCTAGAATAGAACTGGCAGAACTTTCGAAGTTAATCAACAAGCGTAAAACAGCTGACATAAGGAAGTATAATATGGATTGAATTGAACATGCTCTCAGGAACGGAGGAAGCCTAAAAGCAGTGAAGAAGAAACTAGGAATTGGCAAGAATCAGATGTATGCATTAAGAGACAAAGCCGACAACATCATTACTAATATGGATCAGATAGTTTAAGTGGTTGAGAAGTTCTATAGAGATTTATACAGTACAAGTGGCACCCACGACGATAATGGAAGAGAGAATATTCTAGAGGAATTCGATATCCCACAGGTAACGCCGGAAGAAGTAAAGGTCTTGGGAGCTATGCAAAGGGGGAAGGCAGCTGGGGAGGATCAGGTAACTGCAGATTTGTTGAAGGATGGTGGGCAGATTGTTCTAGAGAAACTGGCCGCCCTGTATACGCAATGCCTCATGACTTCAAGCGTACCGGAACCTTGGAAAAACGCTAACATAATCCTAATCCATAAGAAAGGGGACGCCAAAGACTTGAAAAATTATAGAACGATCAGCTTACTGTCCGTTGCCTACAAAGTATTTACTAAGGTAATTGCAAATAGAATCAGCAACACCTTAGATTTCCGTCAACCAAAAGACCAGGCAGAATTCCGTAAAGGCTACTCAACAATAGACCATATTCACACTATCAATCAGGTGATAGAAAAATGTGCGGAATATAACCAACCTTTATATACAGCTTTCATTGATTACGAGAAAGCGTTTGATTCAGTCGAAACCTCAGCAGTCATGGAGGCATTGCGGAATCAGGGTGTAGACCAGCCGTATGTAAAAATACTGAAATATATCTATAGCGACTCCACAGCCACTGTAGTCCTCCATAAAGAAAGCAACAAAATCCCAATAAAGAAGGGTGTCAGGCAGGGAGATACGATCTCTCCAATGCTATTTACAGCGTGTTTACAGGATGTATTCAGACACCTGGATTGGGAAGAATTGAGGATAAGGGTTAATGGAGAATACCTTAATAACTTGCGATTCGCTGATGATATTGCCTTGCTTAGTAACTCAGGGGACCAACTGCAATGCATGCTCACTGACCTGGAGAGGCCAAGCCGAAGGGTGGGCCTAAATATTAATCTACAGAAACCTAAAGTAATGTTTAACAGCCTCGGAAGAGATAAGCAGTTTACGATAGGTAGTGAGGCACTGGAAGTGGTAAGGGAATACATATACTTAGGACAGGTAGTGACTGCGGATCCGGATCATAAGACTGAAAGAGAGAGAAAGGCAAAGGAAAGACAGGGAGGTTAACCCGAGATTATCTCCGGTTGGCTACCCTGTACTGGGGGAGGGGAAAGGGGATGCAATAGGTGAGAGATAGAAGGATAAAAAAAGAAAAGAAAAACCTAAACACACACACGCACGTACACACGAACTGTTTCTGTGGGCACTGTCACGCAGCCCGCAAAGGCGTTTCTTACGCAGTGTCACCGTATAGTCCTACGTCACACAGTGTACATTCACAATTTATCAGGAGGTCCCGTGTCTTTCAAGTATCGCAGCAGCGCCTTCATAGCACATCGCGATGATGTTCGCGTAGGCCAGTTTCCAAGGATCTTGTTTTCGGACATTGGGCGCTTGTCCAGTTTGTCTAAGGTGGCTGAGAGGATCGCTCTTTGTTGGCTAAAACGAGAGCACTGACAAAGAAGATGCTCGATTGTTTCATTGCACCCGCAGAAGTCACACAGTGGGCTGTTGGCCATTCCGATAGAGTAGGCATTTGAAAATGCTACTCCAAGTTATAGACGGACTAGAAGGGTGCAGTCACGTCGTGGAACCTCGGGCGGAATACGGAGCTGCAAATTAGGGTCCACGGTATGAAGGCGTGCACTTGTGGAATCGGATGAATTTCGTTGGGATAATATCAGGTCACGCCCAAATGTGGAAAGTTTTTTCGCTGCGTCGGCTCTGGAAAGAGGAATGGCAACGCAGTTGACGCCTTCATGGGCAGATCGGGCAGCTGCGTCTGCTCGATCACTGCCATGTATGCCACAGTGACTAGGCAACCACTGATATATTATATCGTGTCCTTCGTCAACTAGTCGATGGTGGAATTCTCTGATTTCTGCGCCGAGCTGCTCATGTGATCCATGGCGCAGTGCTGAGAGTACACTCTGTAGGGCTGCCTTGGAATCACAGAAGACTGACCATGCGTGGGGTGGTTCCTCCTGAATGAAATGAAGAGCCGCACGCAGGGCTACCAGTTCAGCAGCTGTCGTTGATGATACATGCGACGTTTTTAGCTGTATTTTAAGAATTGTCTGCGGTGCTTTTGGCAGGCATTCCCAGATCATGAACAGCAGGCTGCCATTATCCCTCAAGAGAAAAGTTTATAACAGCTGTGTCTTACCAGTACTCACGTACGGGGCAGAAACCTGGAGGCTTGCGAAAAGGGTTCTACTTAAATTCAGGACGACGCAACGAGCTATGGAAAGAAGAATGATAGGTGTAACGTTAAGGGATAAAGAAAGAGCAGATTGGGTGAGGGAACAAACGCGAGTTAATGATATCTTAATTGAAATCAAGAAAAAGAAATGGGCATGGGCAGGACACGTAAGGAGGAGGGAAGATAACCGATGGTCAGTAAGAGTTACGGAATGGATTCCGAGGGAAGGGAAGGGTAGCAGAGGGCGGCAGAAAGTTAGGTGGGCGGATGAGATTAACAAGTTTGCAGGAACAACATGGGCACAATTAGTACATGACCGGGGTAGTTGGAAAAGTATGGGAGAGGCAGAGGCTTTGCCCTGCTGTGGGCGTAACCAGGCTGATGATGATGATGATGATGATGATGATGATGATGAAGTAACCAGGGTAGCGCAGCTAGCCTGATTATTACTGAAAGATCAGCGATATCAAAAACTGAGTCTGAGAGCAAGTTGAGAAACTGAACATGGCTAAGATATTTAATAGTGTTGCGTATTTCAGATGGGAACCTTGAAAAAAGAGCAGACGTGGGCGTGCCATCAAATATGCGATTACAGTCGTGATGAAACAATGTGGTTGTCACTGTTCTTTCACGTTAGCCTATGCGCGAAAGCAGCACGCTGAA